>NC_084750.1:2720362-2722862 GCF_033978785.1 Entelurus aequoreus
ACCAGAAACGATGACCTGGAGCTTTGTATAAAACCTGAACAGGACAAACCGTTACAACATTCTGAAGAACTCCACTCAATGAACAATGTGTAATGATTTGGAACAGACACAAGAAAATAGCTGTTTAAAAGTGCAAGCTGACAGTCATGGCTCACTGCCTAAGCTAGAAGCTTGTTTTTGAGAGTCATGAATTTGGAGGTTGGTTTTGGGCGCAGTGTGTCGAGTCCCACAAAAAGTCTTTGAAACACCTCAAATGTTTTGTTAAGTTTGGATGGATACTCAGGATTAAGTGCATACGTCAACCCCAGAAGTAGGCAGCATGCTTTGGCCAAGTTTCCAAGATGAGTAAGGACTGGTACTCCCTCAATGATGATTCCTACTGCATTTCGCTCACGACAGATGTAGATGCTCATATTCTTCATTTCCAGGTCCTCATGAACAGTGGTCTCTGCAGTTCCCTTTTGAGATACAAAAACAGTAATTAAAAAAAACAAACATCTAATTTTATATTTAATATAAGTTGTGTGATTTAATTCAGATAATGATTACTTTTGTGAAGACCATTTTGAAAACTTTTGAATTCTAATTTGAGATCTTGTACATTAAACTTGGTACAATAGATGCATTTCCAGCCACATGTTTTTTATTGGCATTTTTAATTTGCATATAAAAAACCTGAATAGAACCACCAGAAATTAAAACAAACAAACAAACAGTAATATGTTATATATATAGAGTAAATGTTTTAATGCTTGTTTAAGGGGAGTATTTTTTGTTTGCATTGTTTTTTTTTAGGGCAAACAGAAACACAAGACAGAAAGGCATTACTCTGTGGTGCTATGCTAATTGGCTATCCTGGGGCTCCTGCCAACGAGCTGCACGCTCGACCTCCACCTGACAACTGCTGGTTCAGTCAGTTCACATAAAAGTAAACCCAATTTAAGCTTGTACATCAGACTGATCCAAACCTGCTTTTAAACAATACTTACACAGTAGTCAGAGATTAGCTCCTGTCCACTCTCTCCCATGTACTCTATGAGGCATCTCAGAGTCACATCTCTCTTCATCACTGCAGAGGCACTTGGGTCCTAGAGTTAATAGAATAATAGTAAATAAATGAATTTTGTTGGCAATTTTACTCCAAATCTGTGATACCGTTATTAGAGCATGATTACAGATTCAGTTTTAAACTTTTAAACCACTTTTAACCCACCTGTATCAGTTCCATCAACAAGTTCTTGATGCGCTGACCAGTCACTCCTCCTTTTGCACTGAAGAGCTCCAGGAGTTTTGTAGTGTACCTGTCCAGCTGGGACATAAATGTTGATTCCTGTGGAACAGCAGTGCACCTTCGGAACTTTTCATTAATCTGTAAGACAGCAAATGTTGACCGTTACTGATATTAAGGGTTTTAGTATACATTTTCAGGCAAAAAGTGAGTCTTGTATGTCATGTCCAAGTCACAATGGAAACTTGGTCAGGAAAAATAGAATGATAAATCATTTACCTGCAAGGTTCAAAGAGGGCAGGCCGTCTTTCCTTAAATTACACCACCCCAGGAGACTTGGCAACCACTTCCTGTCTTCTCCAACTGTATACGTTCTGGCCATCATATCATTGATGCTCCTGGCACAGTCCTTTTACACCTGGGGCAGGTGAATGAAGGACTTACTTGAGGTGAGTTGAGGAATTTGACTTCTGGGTGGTATCTGGACAGATGAGAGCAAAGGGAACTCCAGCATTTAAAAGAGCATGGGCAACCTACATGAATGCAAGGCAAGGCATGGCTGTGCCCAAAGGTCCCATGGTGCAGTCTGTAATGCTTTAAAAAAGCACTCTTGGTTGGTACAACAGTGCTGCACAATTTACAGGGCCATCCCATCTGTCATTGGAGAGAGAGAAAAAAAGACAAGTTATAGTTCATGTCTAACCTCTTGGCTATATAAGCCTGATGAGAGCCCTTTATATCTGTTTTTTTTACACCCTAATATACTCAATTGCAGTGTTTCCTCTAGGTTTTTTTGTAGCCGCGGTGGTGTAAGTTGGTAACCTAGCAACAGTAGAGGGCTCCGGGGGCATGCATCCACGGAAAAAAAATTGAGAAATGACCCTTTAAATGGTGACTACTGGTGAGATTTTGGGGGGGGGGGATGTTGAGATTGAGACTTACACAATGAGTTTTATTCTTACAAGAGTAGCATTTTGCCTAGGAGTGTGCATGGACAACAGGTCTGTGGGGGCTTCAGATAGCTCTGTCAACTTTACCTAGCTAGCTGCTAGCAACTTTTAATGCAAGCTAGTGAAGCAGTTTTAATGTGGCTGCTTATAAACTGAAGAATAAAATATTAAACTAACACGCAAAGAAAACGCTAATTATAAACTGCACATCTATAAACAATGTTTGGTTGAAGTTAATGAGCACATTCGAAATGGCGGTCGGCGGGAAAAGTAGCAAACTAAATATAACGGTGAACCATGCTTTTGAAAATGTATACATTTC
>NC_084750.1:2727862-2775362 GCF_033978785.1 Entelurus aequoreus
TCACAATTTTTAATATGGATAATTTACAGGTGCCATATGTAATAATTTCATGTCAAGTCATCATTAAATGGTCCTTATATGTCAAAAGGCATTAATACATAATGTTCTTTTCGAATACCTCTATAACTGATAGCAGTACTTCAGCTGGGATATGCTCATATAAAAATTAGATTTACAGCTTTGAAATATTGTTATTGTTTTCATTTTGATGCCCCGCCCTCCACCGTTAGACCAACTAAAAAGTCAGTGAGTGTGTCACATCCAGGTTGCCAGTTACACACCGCCATTTTCGTCTGGCTACTACCACTGGTAAAGTTACTAAACATGTCAGACCTTAGTAAATCTAAAAGGCGTCGTTACGATTCTCAACTCATGACAAAGCCAGGAACAAAACAAGGATTTGTGTCGGGGATGTCTTTGAAAGATGAAGACGATCGAAGGCGCAGAAGATTTTTTTCATCTGACGCCAAACTTGCGAATTTTCTCCTTGATAGGTAAGTGAGGCATTTACGTTTTCTTATTACTTGTAATAAATGGAAATGGACATTTCGTATGTAAACAATATTGTCCAATACAGTCTATGACCTTGTCTAACAAAGCTGGTATGTTCGTGCAACGAATGCTTAGCATGCTTGCCCGGTCAATGACACATCGACATGTAGGCTAACGGGGGAAATATATGCCCGTTAGCTTGTATGTCGATGTGTCATCCAACTCAGTGGTCCCCAACCGGCCCGGTACCGGTCCGCAGACCGATTGGTACCGGGCCGCACAAGAAATTAAAAAAATAAATAAATAAATACATTTATTTTTTATTTTTTATTAAATCAACATAAAAAACACAATATATACATTATATATCAATATAGATCAATACAGTCTGCAGGGATACAGTCCGTAAGCACACCTGATTGTATTTCTTTATGGAAAATTTAAAAAAAAAAAAATACCCCCCTCCCCCGGTCCGTGGGACAAATTTTCAAGCGTTGACCGGTCCACAGCTACAAAAAGGTTGGGGACCACTGATCCAACTGACAGGGCAAAATATATTTTCAACAAATAAAACCTATGTGAATATGGGTAGTGTCAGTGCCTATTTCGTTCTCAATATGCCGATAGGCTGAGGAAATGCTTTCCAACATTAGCACGGCTAATTGCGGTTCCTGGTACTGTATGTGCATCGGGCACATATACTTTGTGTTTTGACATGGTAGTAGGCTTTATGATTTATGCGTTACGTGGTTTTTGCGTAACATGGTTTGGCTCATAGAATTGCACTGTGCACTGAAAGATGGTGATGTGCGTGCATGGAAGAGAATGCAGTGCGTCAGGTTGGATGCAACATGAAGTTATGCTGAACAAAATATGGCGGTAATTTTATATTTGGCCTTGGCTTGCCATCAAAGTAGGCCGATGCGATATATTATATATTATTATATAATAATTATTTCGATGGTGGTCCATGCGGTCAAACTAGACATTTTAGCAGGGTAATGCCAACAATCTGTCCCGACACCTGACTAAAATATTGCTGCTTAACTTTACAAATACATTTGGCTAATCGACATCAGTAAAATGTGGCATAATTACTTAGTAAACCATCTTGCAAGAAGCATAAACAAGATAAACCTACGGCGTAGGACTCGTCAATTGACATTTGAAGTTCATTGGCGTAGGATTCGTATTCGGCTGCGTATCTGGCAACCTCAGTCATGGAGAGTGGGAGGGGAAGACAGCATTTTGACCATGATTGCAGTACCATTTCTGGCCACATTAATACACATGGCACCTTTAAAATTAATCACAATTTTGAATATGGATTGAACATAATTCATCATTGGTTTAGATTTGGATTAATCACAATTTTAAATATTGAATTATACTGTACATGATCAAGCACAATTTTAAATTTGGATTATACATGATTCATCACAATTTTAAATATTAGATGCTACTGTACATGATCAAGCACAATTTGAAATTTGAATTCTACATTAATAATACATTTTTTTAGTTAGGATAATAATCATGATTATCAGAATTTTGAATTCGGATTATTAATGATTAATCAGAATTTAGAATTTCAAGTAATGATGATGAATCACATTTTAAAATGTTTATTATACATGATAGAAAATGGATGGATGGATGATTAATCACAATTTTGAATTTTGAATAATCATAACCATTCACTGTTTAAAATTTGGATTATACATGATTAATCACAGTTTTAAATTGAGATTATACATGATTAATCACAGTTTTACATTTTTATTAATCATGACTAATCACAAATTATAATTTAGATTTATGATGATTAACCACCATTTTGAATTTGGAGTTATCACGATTAATCACAATTATGAATTTGAATGAATTAGAGTTAGTCACAATGTTCAATTTGCGGTTATAAAGATTCACAATTTTAAATCAGTATTAATCATGGTTAATCACAATTTGGGATAATCAAGATTAATCACAGTTATAGATTTGGATTGCTCATGATTAATCACAATTTTGAATTGAGATGAATAATTTTAAGTCACAATTTTTAATTTGGAGTAATCATGATTGATCCAAATTTTGAACTTGGATTAAACATGATTAATAACAGTTTTAAATTTGGATTGTGCATGATTAATCACAATTTTGAATTTGTATTAATCATGAATATATTACCAGCTTGTATGATTAAAATCAACTTTAATAAAAGCCCAATATTCAGACACAAATGCAGTTGTATTGTCATAAAGGAATTTAAAAAAAATATGTTTTACTTGACTGCACGTCATTTATTTATTTATTTCCTTCCTCCTCCCCCTTAAGGGATTCCTTAAGGGGGAGGAGGAGTGTTGGTCGCAGAGCTAGCGACCCCGTACCGGAGAAACCCTCCTAATACAGAAACCGCAAATATTAAACATTGAATTAGTAATCTAATTTTGATTTTAATCATATTCAATAAATATGTTTTTTTAAACATTTGTTTATAGAGTTTTTGGCATATACAGTCCATAAATACAATTAAATAATACATGTCAAATGTTTGTCCCGGAATACGGAATACAATGATTTGCTAATTATTTTGTTTAACCTATATTCAATTGAATAGACTGCAAAGACAAGATATTTAATGTTCGAACTGGAAAACTTTATTTTTTGCAAATATGAGCTCATTTGGAATTTGATGCCTGCCACATGTTTCAAAAAAGCTGGCACAAGTGGCAAAAAAGACTGAGAAAGTTGAGGAATGCTCAACCACTTATTTGGAACATCCCACAGGTGAACAGGCTAACTGGGAACAGGTGGGTGCCATGATTGGGTATAAAAGCAGATTCCATGAAATGTTAAGTCATTCACAAAAAAAGGATGTGGTGAGGGTCACCACTTTGTGAACAAATGCGTGAGCAAACAGTTTAAGAACAACATTTCTCAATGGGCTATTGCAAGGAATTTAGGGATTTCACCATCTACGGTCTGTAATATCATCAAAAAGTTCAGAGAATCTGGAGAAACCACTGCACGTAAGCGATGATATTACGGACCTTGGATCCCTCAGACGGTACTGCATCAAAAAGCGACATCAGTGTGTAAAGGATATCACTAAATGGGCTCAGGAACACTTCAGAAAACCACTGTCAGTAACTACGGTTTGTCGCTACATCTGTAAGTGCAAGTTAAACTCTACTATGCAAAGCAAAAGCCATTTATCAACAACACCCAGAAACGCTGCCGGCTTCGCTGGGCCTGAGCTCATCTAAGATAGACTGATGCAAAGTGGAAAAGTGTTCTGGTAAGAATTCCACCTGAAAAGCTTCAAAAATTGGTCTCTTCAGTTCCCAAACGTTTACAGAGTGTTGTTAAAAGGAAAGGCCATGTAACACAGTGGTAAAAATGCCCCTATGCCAACTTTTTTGCAATGTGTTGCTGCCATTAAATTTTAATTTAATGATTATTAAAATTAAGTTTCTCAGTTCGATCATTAAATATCTTGTCTTTGCAGTCTATTGAATATAAGTTGACAAGGATTTGCAAATCATTGTATTTTGTTTTTATTTATTAAAATGCATTATTTGTAGATGTACACATACAACACAAGCTAAAAAGCTAGCAAAAAACGTTAGCATGCTAATATAAGAGATGTTAGCATTCTTCCAAGATGGTGTTAAGTATCAAAAATTAAGATTTTTAAGTTTAAACATGCAAAATTAGCTAATAACTCAGCATAAAAACGTTAGTCTGCTAACGCTAGCATTATGACATAGGACAAGTAAGGATCCTTCTAAGATGGCGCTAAGTATTGAAAAATACACTATACTTAAGTGTAAACATACGAAATTAGTTAAAAAGCTACCATAAAATATTTGCATTTGAGCACGAGATTGAATAAGAGGAAATAATAAAATGAACTATTTTTAGGTGTCAACATACAAAATTAGCTTAAAAAAACTATCGTAAAACATTAGTATGCTAATATAAGAGACGTTAGCATATTTCCAAGATGACTACAAATTTTAAAAACCATGATTTTTAGGTGAAAACATACAAAATGAGCTAAAACCTAGAATAAACCATTGGCATGATAACGTTAGCAAGCTAGCACTTGACCGGATAAGAGGAAATACCTAAATGCACTATTTTTTAGTGTAAACATACGGAATTAGTTAAAAAGCTAGCATAAAACGTTAGCATGTTAATATAAGAGACTTTAGCCTATTTCTAAGATGGTGCCAAGTATCAAAAAACATGATTTTTAGGTCAAAACATAGATATTTAGCTAAAAAGTTAGTATAAGACGTTAGCATGCTAAGCACGTGAGAGGATAGGAAAAAATACCAACATGCACTATTTGTAGGTTTAAATCAGGGGTGCCCATTACGTCGATCGCGAGCTACCGGTCGATCGCGCAGGGTGTGTCAGTCGATCACCAGCCAGGCATTGAAAAAAATAGACCTAAAAATTAGCGATCATAAATCTTCCCTATGACGTTACTTGATTGACATTCAAGGCACCCGAGGATCTTGTGAGATGACGCTGGCTGCTGCCAGCTCAGTGTGAAGGAAAAAAAAAGGCCGTCATGAAGGCGAGAAACAGTTTTTATTCCAACCGTACCGTCAAAAGCCTAAAGACTGACCGCACAGTTCCTGTCTTCACAATAAAAGTGCTGCTCGATGCTGCCTGCGCTAACAAAATAAGAGTCTCCGAAAGCTAGCGCAAACAAGCCAGCAAGCCACGGAGTTTGCCGTCAATATATTTCTTGTGAAGTGTAAAAAAACGAGTATGGAAGCTGGACAAACAGGATGCCAAAACCAACCACTTCAATGTGGTATTGGACAGAAAGGAGGGCTTTTTTTTTCTCCTCCACGATGTAAAATTGAAAATGTGGAAGTTGTCAGCACTACTGTGAATCTTGTCTGATTACAATCCATGCAAATCATCAGAATCAGGTAATACACCAACTTATATTCTTGTCTTCATGAAAGATGGGAATCTATATGTTAAACATGCATGTATTTTGTACATCTTTAACATGTGAACAAAAACGGCAAAACAATTATATTTATGTGTATATATTTGTATATATATATATATAAATATATTAGGGCTGCAACAACTAATCGATTAAATCGATTATAAAAATAGTTGCCGATTAATTTAGTCATTGATTCGTTGGATCTATGCTATGCGCATGCGCAGAGGCAATTTATTTTTATTTTTTTATTTTTTTTATTTTAAATTATTATTTTTTTATAAACCTTTATTTATAAACTCCAACATGTACAAACAGCTGAGAAACAATAATCAAAATAAGTATGGTGCCAGTATGCTGTTATTTTTCAATAAAATACTGGAAAGGATAGAAATGTAGTTTGTCTCTTTTATCCGATTATTAATCGAAGTAATAATCGACAGATTAATCGATTATCAAATTAATCGTTAGTTGCAGCCCTAATATATAAATGAGGTAGATCACCTCGACTTGGTCATTTAAAAAGTAGCTCGCCTGCTGAAAAAGTGTGGGCACCCCTGGTTTAAATATACAAGTTTAGCTAAAAAGCTAGCAAAAAATGTTAGCATGCTAATGTTTTCAAAAGTATGCTAACAGTTAACATGCGTTTGCAGCATGTGAAAGGGTGCTTGCTTCGCAGCAGGCCCATAACAAACATAACAAAGAGGTGATGAATCATTAATCATCTTTTTATCAACAAGCCAAAACAACAACAATGACAAGCTTAACTCTTTTGCATACGCTGCTCTGCCAACACATGCACGCACACACACACACACACACACACACACACACACACACACACACACACACACACACACACACACACACACACACACACACACACACACACACACACACACACACACACACACACACACACACACACACACACACACCGGTCTCTCTGGTGCCCTCACAAACGATCATAAATCACAAAAAAACCTTACCTTTAACAACAACAGAGCTACAAAAATAAACATTAAAAAAAAAATTAAATCCACATTCTAATTTACTATGTCATTGACAAGAGACAGGAGCGGACATAGGGAATGGGAAGGACGGCCGGGTGTGTGTTCCTAGAAGGGATGCCACTGAAAGAAAGGTAGTGAAATTATTTTTCTTTGGCATCTTTTTCCAGAAAAGTCCGGTCTCAGCGCAATGAATGCTTGCTGCGGGACATGTCCGCCAAAGCTTCCTGTCTACCTGCCTCGCAGCTCCCTTCAGGTAAGAAAGGTGAAATATAACCAAAACAATTCATATTGCAACAAGTTTGGACATTAGTGGTTTCTGTAGAGATAACAACTATTCTGGGATACAAAACAATTGGATTTATTCTGTTGCTGCGTTTGTGTTTTGACAGCACTGTTAATGTAACATCCTGTGAACCATATAAGGGCGTAGCCGAGGGCATCATTTGTATAAAAATATATATATATATATATATATATATATATATATATATATATATATATATATATATATATATGTATGTATGTATGTATGTAGGTATGTAGGTATGTGTATGTATGTATGTATGTGTGTATGTATGTATGTATGTATGTATGTATGTGTATATATATGTATGTATGTATATATATATGTATGTATATATGTATGTATATGTATGTATGTATGTATATATATATATGTATATGTATGTATGTATGTATGTATGTGTATATATATATGTATATATATATATATATATATATATATATATATATATATATATATATATATATATATATATATATATATATATATATATATATATATATATATATATACTACCGTTCAAAAGTTTGGGGTCACCCAAACAATTTTGTGGAATAGCCTTAATTTCTAAGAACAAGAATAGACTGTCGAGTTTCAGATGAAAGTTCTCTTTTTTCTGGCCATTTTGAGCGTTTAATTGACCCCACAAATGTGATGCTCCAGAAACTCAATCTGCTCAAAGGAAGGTCAGTTTTGTAGCTTCTGTAACGAGCTAAACTGTTTTCAGATGTGTGAACATGATTGCACAAGGGTTTTCTAATCATCAATTAGCCTTCTGAGCCAATGAGCAAACACATTGTACCATTAGAACACTGGAGTGATAGTTGCTGGAAATGGGCCTCGATACACCTATGTAGATATTGCACCAAAAACCAGACATTTGCAGCTAGAATAGTCATTTACCACATTAGCAATGTATAGAGTGTATTTCTTTAAAGTTAAGACTAGTTTAAAGTTATCTTCATTGAAAAGTACAGTGCTTTTCCTTCAAAAATAAGGACATTTCAATGTGACTCCAAACTTTTGAACGGTAGTGTATATGTATATATATAGATAGATATACAGTATATATCTATATACTGTATATCTATCTATATATCTCTCTCTCTCTATATATATATATATATAAATATATATATATATATATGTAGACATATATATATATATATATATATATATATATGTATATATATATATGTATATATATATATATGTATATGTGTGTATACATTATATATATGTGTATGTATATGTTTATATATGTGCATATGTATGTAAATGGTAAATGGGTCGTACTTGTATAGCGCTTTTCTACCTTTTAAGGAACTCAAAGCGCTTTGACACTATTTTCCACATTCACCCATTCACACACACATTCACACACTGATGTATGTTTATGTATGTATATATTTATGTGTATATGTATAAATATTACATGAATAAATCAATAAAAACAGAGAATAATAGTAGTAATAATAGCAATAAATGAAATAAATTTAAAAAACACAATAAAAATAAACCTGAGAAGAGTTTAACATGATTTTATGAAAGATGGAATTAAACATATTTCGTACTAAAGTCAAATTTCGGGAAGCGGGAAAGCCAATGCATGTTATTTTTCCTTTGTTCAAATCAAAATGTTATACTTTATTTATCCAATTATGATACTAATGGATACTTTAATTGAAAAAATTAACAGTTATTGTATACGTTTTATTTACAGATTAATGGTCCCAGAAAATAAGAATATTGATGTGCATCTTTGTTATTAAGGGCCAGCCATGCTCCTTTTGCTTAAAAAGTTAATATCATAATTTTTTCTCCATGAAAACACTTCCTTGTGGTCTACATAACATGTGATGGTGCTTCTTTGGTCCACATGTTGCACAGATGATGTTTTACAGACCATCTTCAAGCCATTTTCTGACCCTCTCTTTTTGTGGGCGCTCTTATTTATGTGCCTCCACTTGGACAGCGTCTTCTCCCCGTCAGCCATGTTGTCATTTTTAGTGCTTCCATAGCGAGTCTACTGACAGATGTAAGTGAGAACTATACCCTACTGTGTGTTAGAAATGGCAACAGTGGTGTATGCATGTGCACATATGAGCCAGTCTGCCTTACAACAAGAGGATAGAGAAAAAGAAGGAACTTATTGACGACAATGGTGGCCTCCCGCAAGTACATTTTCTTCCATAAATTGAGCAAATACCAAATGTCTCGTTAGGAGGAAGTATGGAGGAAGGCAAGATTGTTTTATGAGTATCTCTGCCATGCCTACACGGTTGGATTTAAAATATTCGGGACTTTTGCAGATCCCAAAAACAAGCACCAATTCTTAAGTAAAGTTGGTTTGGCATAAAATATCCCTTAAAATAGCAGTAGAGTGTAAAAATGTGACTTTATATTCTTATTTGTGTTTCATTGTATCCATTAAACCAGTGTTTTTCAACCCTTTCTGAGCCAAGGCACATTTTTTTCATTGAAAAAATCCCAAGGCACACCACAAGCAGAAAACATAAAAACATTAACTCAGCAGCCGATATTGACAATAAAAAGTTGTTCTTGCAATTGTTGGATATAAACTCAAACAATAACCAACCATGCTTCACAATAGCTCTTGTCTCAAAGTAGGTGTACTGTCACGACCTGTCACATCACGCCGCGACTTATTTTGAAGTTTTTGGTGTTTTCCCGTGTGTAGTGTTTTAGTTCTTGTCTTGCGCTCCTATTTTTGGTGGCTTTTCCTGTTTTGTTGGTATTTTCCTGTCGCAGTTTCATGTCTTTGAACGATATTCCCCGCACCTGCTTTGTTTTAGCACTCAAGACTATTTAAGTTGTGCGGACGCTATCCTTCTTTGTGGGGACATTGTTGATGTTCATGTCATGTACGGATGTACTTTGTGGACGCCATCTTCTCCACACACAGTAAGTCTTTGCTGTCGTCCAGCATTCTGTTTTTGTTTACTTTGCAGCCAGTTCAGTTTTAGTTTCATTTTGCACAGCCATCCCTAAGCTTCAATGCTTCAGTGCCCTTTCCTAGCGGCACTCGCCTTTTGTTTATTTTTGGTTTAAGCGTTAGATACCTTTTTACCTGCACGCTGCCTCCCGCTGTCGCCTGCATATTGTGATCACGACAAACATCTACAAAGCAATTAGCGTTACGTGGATGCATATGCAAAAGTGCAATATATTTATCTGTACAGTAATCTATTTATTTATATCTGCACCTTATTGCTATTTTATCCTGCACTACCATGAGCTAATGCAACAAAATTTCGTTCTTATCTGTATTGTAAAGTTCAAATTTGAATGACAATAAAAAGGAAGTCTAAAGTCTAGGTCTAGTCTAAAGCTGCCTGCTGCCACCTACTGATACGGAAGAGTATCACACAGTTACGCTGCCGAGCTCTAAACCACACCGACACTCAACAACGGCAGATTTGCGGATTATAATTACTGGTTTGCAAAAAATCTTTTTAACCCAATTAGGTGAAATTACATAATCTCCCACGGCACACCAGACTGTATCTCAAAGGGCACGCTAGTGTGCCGCGGCACAGTGGTTGAAAAACACTGCATTAAACCATATCCAATTGTATTTATAATCCACAAAGTATGTGAAAATACCGTCTAAACATCACAAAATACCACAAATTCAGTGGGCTATTTGGAATATTTCGCTCTGTATATTTCCGGCAATTTCTGTAGATTCTACGTCACTGTAGTAACACTTCTGCATTCTGACCATATTATTAGATCAGTCATACTGGAAATACGCAAAGATTTTAAAGATATGTGCCGTTTATCATTAACAATCTTTATGGAAGACAAGAACACATATGTTTGGCTTTTTTATGCATTCTAAATGATAACTAAATATCTAACAATTGAGTCAACAGATGGAGGGTCCTCTGTTGCGCTCATTATACTCTCTAAAACAGTGGTTCTTAACCTTGTTGGAGGTACTGAACCCCACCAGTTTCATATGCGCATTCACCAAACACTTCTTTAGTGAAAAATAAAATGTTTTGTTTTTTTCAAATTCAAGAAAAAGTCATGTTTTTTTACTGGTGCACAAAATGAACCGTGCATGAACATCACCTTATTCAAAGAACAAAACCAACACAGTGCATGAACTCACAACAAATTACACACCTTACACACATTACCATGAATTGATTAACGTGGACCCCGACTTAAACAAGTTGAAAAACTTATTCGGGTGTTACCATTTAGTGGTCAATTGTACGGAATATGTACTGTACTGTGTAAACTGCACTGTTTCATATAATGTATTATTTTCCTTTGCAATCCACTAGTAAAAGTTTCAATCGATCAATCAAACAACCTGCAAATCAGATGGAAAATTAGAGGGAACATTGTTTGGGGGTATCCATAATACGCTGATAGGGAGAAGTTTTTATTTACACGATAAGTCGGATGTGTCTTGACCTCCGTGGCGGAGGCTCCGCCGAACCCCTGAGGCCGACTCACCGAACCCCTAGGGTTCGATTCGAACCCAGGTTAAGAACCACTGCTCTAAAAACATCCAGAAAGTGCCAAAAATACTCCATTTACATGTTGTCACCTGAAAATTAGCCAAATATGAGTGATATTGTTATTATAAGCGCCAACGCAGACGGACTATTTTAGCGGCACTTTGAAAGCAGTGAGCTAATGCTAGCTTGCGCTGCTATTGTTGACACACTGAGCCGGCGGCTGCTTCTGCTTGGTCTCAAACTTGCTAAAAGTAAATTCTAGATTATAATTCATGCATCGCTCACCTGCTAGTAGACAAATGTGGCCATGGACCGACAGGCTGGTCCACTTTCACATCCCCAGATATGGCTAAAAAGACGCTTCCTGCAGCAACTTTTTTTTAACCCTTAGTGAGGATTGTTATGAATCTTCATCTAAACGGAGTTATGTCAGCGTCCCGTCGGTCGGCATCCCAGAGAGAGTGGAAATATTACAGTAAGTGTTTGTTTTATTATGTTTTATTAAAGTTAGTTTGTATGTTTAGCACTTAGCATCGCTGCTAATTGCTATAGTGTCACAATAAAGCTACATCCGTTTAGCATTCGACTTCTAAAACTTATTGCTTCCTCTTTGTGTTCAGGATCAAAAATATAAGGTTGTGGATCACAATTTTTCCCCCAAGTAATCGTTGTTGGCTCTCACAAAGTCTGCTTGATTAGCATTGTTGTTGATGGGGAAGGGATCTGTGGTTCCTCCTCTACGTCACGGATAATGGGACTGGCTTCCTCATTATCTCTTAAAGTGGCTTGGGAATCTCCGTGAGATTGATACTATTTTGATCGTATCTATTTACTCGCAAACTTTGTAAGTCTTTTGGTGTCATACATCAGATATATATGATAATAGCTTCAATATAGAGGCAACTTGTTTTCCACTCTTTAACACTCTTTGCCGCTTTAAGAGCGAGCACATTGGCAGTTCTCCAGCAACCTCTTCATGCTTCAGTAATGTATTTTCCTTTGTTTGACATTCTACTTGACAAACACTCTAATGTTTTAAGGTGTGCATAAATAACCTGAACTAATGTACGTTGATGTATAAAAATAACATAATTAACGATAAAAATACTACATTCTACAACCCAAAGAGACTGGCATCAATGATAAAAATGCATACATACATACATATTTATTTATATATATATATATATACACACACCGTATTTTTCGGACTATAAGTCGCTCCGGAGTATAAGTCGCACCAGCCGAAAATGCATAATAAAGAAGGAAAAAAACATATAAGTCGCACTGGAGTATAAGTCGCATTTTTTGGGGGAAATGTATTTCATAAAACCCAACACCAAGAATAGACATTTGAAAGACAATTTAAAATAAATAAAGAATAGTGAACAACAGGCTGAATAAGTGTACGTTATATGACGCATAAATAACCAACTGAGAACGTGCCTGGTGTGTTAACGTAACATATTATGGTAAGAGTCATTCAAATAACTATAACATATAGAACATGCTATACGTTTACCAAACAATCTGTCACTCCTAATCGCTAAATCCCATGAAATCTTATACGTCTAGTCTCTTACAAGAATGAGCTAAATAATATTATTTGATATTTTACGGTAATGTGTTAATAATTTCACACATAAGTCGCTCCTGAGTATAAGGCGCACCGCCGGCCAAACTATGAAAAAAACTGTGACTTATAGTCCGAAAAATACGGTGTGTATATATATATATATATATATAATTTAGCACTGCCATGATGAGGCTGGGAGGCTACACTTTTAAGACCCCCGCTCCACCTGCATACACACACACACACACACACACACACACACACACACACACACACACACACACACACACACACACACACACACACACACACACACACACACACACACACACACACACACACACACACACACACACACTCTTGTATTTGTTACCTTCTTGAGACCTCCGAATAATGCCTACCTCTTTAGGACCACCCTTTATAGATATATCAAGATCTGTATTTACAACATAAATAATATGCACATACTATGCAAATATAAAAAAGCTTGTTGTGAAAAATTAGTTGGAATTTCACAAGAAAAAGGTCACAATTTCACGAGAAAAACTTTTGGCAGTATTATAATAAAATTCGTAATTTTACTCAATTTTACAAGAAAAACTGAACATTTGTGCAATATTATGATAAAAGTTGGAATTTTACTCAATAACAGTCGCAATTTTACAAGAAAAGCTTAGAATTTGGGCAATTTTATGAAAAGAGTCGTAATTTTACTCGACAAAGGTCACAATTTTATAAGAAAACTATAACATTTTGGCAATATTATAATAATAATTGGAATTTTACTTGGCAAAATTAGGACAAAAGTCATAATTTTACTTAAAAAATTTCACTATTGTACAAAAACAAAACAAAAATTAGCAATATTGTGATCAAACTCAGAATTGTATATAAATTGTATTGTATTGTATTTATATATATTATATATAAATGTCAACATTTTGCATTGAAAAGTAATAATTTTACATGAAAAAGTAATACTTTTATGAGAAAATATTGCAATATTACAGAAGCAGAAATAATATGAGAAATTGTTCCCAATTTCATAAGAAAAAAGTCAACACATTGTGAGAAAAAGACTGCTTTTAGTTATTTTTTTATTTGTATTTATTTTTTGTGTGTAATTGGTGTTTAATCTTCATTACCGTATTTTTCGGACTATAAGTTGCATTTTTTTTCATAGTTTGGCCGGGGGTGCGACTTATACTGAGGAGCGACTTATGTGTGAAATTATTAACACATTACCGTAAAATATCAAATAATATTATTTAGCTCATTCACATAAGAGACTAGACGTATAAGATTTCATCGGATTTAGCGATTAGGAGTGACAGATTGTTTGGTAAACGTATAGCATGTTCTATATGTTATAGTTATTTGAATGACTCTTACCATAATATGTTTCGTTAACACACCAGGCACGTTCTCAGTTGGTTATTTATGCGTCATATAACGTACACTTATTCAGCCTGTTGTTCACTATTCTTTATTTATTTTAAATTGCCTTTCAAATGTCTATTCTTGGTGTTGGGTTTTATCAAATCCATTTCCCCCAAAATGCGACTTATATATGTTTTTTTCCTTCTTTATTATGCATTTTCGGCCGGTGCGACTTATACTCCGGAGCGACTTATACTCTGAAAAATACGGTATTTACTTTAAGTTATTACAATATGTCTCTGTATACATATTTATTTAATTTTTTAAATTAATTTTGGCCAAAGAGTCCGCATTTCAATTTCTTACACACACTTGTTATTACATATGTTGACCAGAGGGTGAGCACTTTTAAAACCGACACATAGTCAATTTGAAAAATCCCTCCTTTTTGGGAACACCCTAATTTTGATAGATTTCACCACCAGGGGTGCAAATGAGATCTCTATTTTTTGTTTTTTGTAATGTGTTTAAGGCCGATCACAAACGAGTCACGTGCCGCACTTTGGGCAACCCAGAATGGGTTAACCCAGTTAATGGCCACTAAAGTCTTAGTACCGTAGTGTATTTGTTCATCATACGGTCACATATGGGACGCGGGTTGTCTTACGTCAGCGCCGGAAGTCGTAAAATCAGCTGTTCACCTGGCGGGTTTTTTGGGGATGAGTAGGGAAGTCCTTCTTTTGCTGCCGTCTTGTTTTATCATATATTGCTGCCTTTGCACCTGTCAATGTTTACTTTTGAATGCACATCAAATCAACAAAAAATTCTGACTTTGGAGCAATGTTCACAGACTCGAGTATTTGGCTCTCTATTAGATGCTATGGTTTTCCGTATTGGGAACATGATTTGAAAGGTACTTTTCCTTGTTGATGTCTCAAGTAGGGTAGAAATACAAGAACACACACACGCACACACACACACACACACACATCTTCCTCATCTGCTAGAGAGCTAGGGAGACAGTGAAGTACCACTTGAGGCGTATGTGCTATTATTACGACGGTGCGTTCAGGGCCCGAGCCCCTGAAGTAGTGCACTCAGTTAGGAGCTGTAATGTAGATTCCATTTCAGACGCTTTTAGGCTCAAGCAGGTCTTCCTCGTTGGATGTTCCCACACACACACTCACTCTGCTCATCCTCTCCCATCGCCCCTTACTCCTCTCCTTCATCCATCTGTCCTTCCTTCATCCTCCCATCTTCATCCTGACCCCCACCCCTCGTCCCCCGGGGAACACTGCAAACTGCTTATTCAACAGCCGGCCGCCATGAAGATATGTAATGACATTTTGGAAGGCAAAGAGGCCTGTGTGGTTTTTAATTCATATTTAATGGCCGTCAGGCTAACCGTCCTAAATGGGAGAGAGACTGCTGCTCCACTTAAGGCTGAGAGCCGTCTGCTTGTGGATGTTGGACCGACTGCTGCTCCTTCCTCAGCTACTTCTACCAATAAAAACAATAACATTTCATATGATTTGTGTTTCTCAAAGTGCTTCAGAAGGGGGAAAGACAATTAAGAAAGTATAATAATAATAACTACAGTTTATGCAATTCCGCTAGTAATTACGTGTGAATGCCTCAATCATTGCTGAAGCGGAATTTTAAAAGCTGAAGGACTGCAGAATTAATTCTGAAAAAAGTCTGAAAAAACAGTAGGAATGGCTTGAAAATTGAAGAGCTGAAGCTCAACTGAAATGTTAGTGGAATGTAGAATAAATTAAAAAGTACCAATGATTGTCACACAATGTGGTGAAGTTAACCTCTGCATTTGACCCATCCCCTTGTTCACCCCTTGGGAGGTGAGGGGAGCAGTGAGCAGCAACGGTGGCCGCGCCCGGGAATCATTTTTGAGGATTTAACCCCCAATTCCAACCCTTAATGCTGAGTGCCAAACAGGGAGGCAATGAGTCCCATTTTTATAGTCTTTGGTATGACTCGGCCGGGGTTTGAACTCATGACCTACCGATCTCAGGGCGGACACTCTAACCACAAATGGTGGAAACAGTTTAACTGTGAAATAGTTTGAATCTGAAAGATCGGAAACTGTACTGAAACGTACTACGAATATAACAATCATAAATGTATGTCGTAATAGTTTGAATTAAACTATTGGACTCAAAGTTGCCAAAAAGAGATTTGTTCTTCTGCTCCCTTCCGGGATACGGACCCACATTACTCGGATAAAATGTATGGGTGTTATCCTCTTGACCAAACAGTCTAGTTGCCAAAATGATGTCCATATTTGGTTGTTAAAGGGAGCAATTCAACCATTGAAGATGACATGTGTTTACCCAGAGTTCCATGGGTAGACACAATCGACTCAATCGGTCAAAGTCCCTAGGAGGAGTTTGTTAAAGTACGACCCCTGTTTTTTGCCGAAAAATGGCCGACGGAAACCAAGATGACCAGAGGGGGGAGCTCTTCAAATTTTTACAAACACTTATTTCATATGTTGACCAGAGGGGGAGCTCTTTTAAAACTGACACACAGTCAATTTGAAAAATCCCTCCTTCTTGGGACCACCCTAATTTTGATAGATTTCACCACCAGTGGTGCAAATGAGATCTTTATTTTTTGTAATGTGCTTAAGGCCGATGACAAACGAGTCACGTGCCGCACTTTGGGCAACCCAGAATGGGTTAACCCAGTTATTGGCCACCATAGTCTTAGTACCGTAGTGTATTTGTTCATCCTACGGTCACATATGGGACGCGGGTTGTCTTACGTCAGCGCCGGAAGTGGTAAAATCAGCTGTTCACCTGGCGGGTTTTTTCGGGGATGAATAGGGAAGTCCTTCTTTAGCTGCCGTCTTGTTTTATCATATATTGCTGCCTTTGCACCTGTCAATGTTTACTTTTGAATGCACATCAAATAAACAACAAATCCTGACTTTGGAGCAATGTTCACAGACTTTAGTATTTGACTCTCTATTAGATGCAATGGTTTTCCGTATTGGGACCATGATTTTGGTCCTGACTTGTTCACCGGTCTTCATATAGAAGGTACTTTTCCTTGTTGATGTCTCAAGAAGTATTGAAATACAATAACACACACACACACACACACACACACACACACACACACACACACACACACACACACACACACACACACACACACACACACACACACACACACACACACACACACACACACACACACACCTTCCTCATTTACTAGAAAGCTAGGAAGACAGTGAAGTACCACTTGAGGCTCTCTAGATATGGGTTCTTGAGACTTTTATGTGCGTCCCGTCATGCTGGACGTCTCCAGCAATTTCCCTGGCGCTACTTGAAACTGGTGGGAGAGGCTAATTTTTTCAAATTTTTAAAGTGGCGCTCGAGAGACAATTTTAAAATGTCATTTTTGAGACCCCCAAAATATAAAAATTTTCAAATTTGGGGAGTTTTCGCACATGTTAAAGGCCTCAAAAAGGGGTCTTAACCGGGAGAAAAATCATAATAATAATGATATTACAAATCAGAGCAATTTTAATAGGGCCCTTGCGGTGCGGTGCCTTCTCCACTGCTCGGGCCCTAATAATCAGGGATGTACCGATCAGAGATGTACGCTGATGATTCCGTTACCGATGAGTGAGATTGGCCGATACAAATACCGATACCTATAGAGTTGAATTTGGGTCTTTAGGATAGGATAGGATGGACTTGATTCATCCCACAAACAGGAAATTATGTGGTTGCGGTGCACCCAAGTGGATCCAAAAGGTCGCACAAAAGCACCAAAAAAGCGGCGCAGAATCAAGAAAGTGCTGTGCTGTAGGGTCCGAACCAAAAGGCAATCAACACAAGAAAACAAGAGGGGAACATCAAGAACACGAAAGAACATCCATCCATCCATCTTCTTCCGCTTAGCCGAGGTCGGGTCGCGGGGGCAGCAGCCTAAGCAGGGAAACTCAGACTTCCCTCTCCCCAGCCACTTCGTCCAGCTCTTCCCGGGGGATCCCGAAGCGTTCCCAGGCCAGCCGGGAGACATAGTCTTCCAACGTGTCCTGGGTCTTCCCCGTGGCCTCCTACCGGTCGGACGTGCCCTAAACACCTCCCTAGGGAGGCGTTCGGGTGGCATCCTGACCAGATGCCCGAACCACCTCAACTGGCTCCTCTCGATGTGGAGGAGCAGCGGCTTTACTTTGAGCTCCCCCCGGATGGCAGAGCTTCTCACCCTATCTCTAAGGGAGAGCCCCGCCACCCGGCGGAGGAAACTCATTTCGGCCGCTTGTACCCGTGATCTTGTCCTTTCGGTCATAACCCAAAGCTCATGACCATAGGTGAGGATGGGAACCTAGATCGACCGGTAAATTGAGAGCTTTGCCTTCCGGCTCAGCTCCTTCTTCACCACAACGGATCGATACAGCGTCCGCATTACTGAAGACGCCGCACCGATCCGCCTGTCGATCTCACGATCCACTCTTCCCTTACTCGTGAACAAGACTCCAAGGTACTTGAACTCCTCCACTTGGGGCAGGGTCTCCTCCGCAACCCGGAGATGGCACGAAAGAACATGTAAAAAATAAATAAATAATATATATTTATATTTGTGTATGTATGTATGTACTGTATGTGTGTGTGTGTGTATATATATATATATATATATATATATATATATATATATATATATATACACTGTTAAAAAAAATTAAAGGAACACTTTAAAAACACATCTGATTTCAATGGTGAAAAAAAAAATGTCGGATATCTATACTGATATGGACAGTTTAATGTCTCAGGAACAAAAGGATGCCACATCTTTTGATAGAAATACAAGTTTTCAGCCTCCAGAGGGCTCAGTATATAGACACCCCAAAAATCAAAGTGAAAAAATGATGTGGCAGGCTCGTCCATTTTGCCTAAATTCAATTTCTGCAACTCAAAATTATTTTCAATATCTTGTGTGGCCTCCACGTGCTTGTATGCATGCTTGACAACGTCGCGGCATGCTCCTAATGAGACCACGGATGGTGTCTTGTGGGATGTCCTCCCAGATCTGTCTAAGGGCATCAGTGAGCTCCTGTAAAGTCTGAGGAGCAACCTGGCGGCGTCTGATGGACCGAAACATTATGTCCCACAGGTGTTCTATCGGGTTTAGATCAGGAGATCGTGAGGGCCATTCAATTGTGTCAATTCCTTCATCCTCCAGATACTGTCTGCATACTCTTGCCACATGAGGCCGGACATTGTCGTGAACCAGGAGGAACCCAGGACCTACTGCACCAGCGTAGGGTCTGACCATGGGTGCAAAGATTTCATCCCGATACCTAATGGCAGTCAGACTGCCGTTCTCTAGCCTGTAGAGGTCTGTTGGTCCCTCCATGGAAATGCCTCCCCAGACCATCACTGACCCACCACCGAACGGGTCATGCTGAATGATGTTGCAGGCAGCATAGCGCTCTCCTTGGCTTCTCCAGACACTTTCACGTCTATCACAGGTGCTCAGGGTAAACCTGCTTTCATCTGTGAAAAGCACAGGGCGCCAGTGGCGGACTTGCCAATTCTGGTGTTCTATGGCAAATGCCAATGGAGCTCCACAGTTCTGAGCAGTGATCACAGGACACACTACAGAACGTCGTGCCCTGAGGCCACCCTCGTGAAGTCTGTTTCTGACTGTTTGGGCAGAGACATTCACACCAGTAGCCTGCTGGAGGTCATTCTGTAGGGCTCGGGCAGTGCTCAACCTGTTCCTCCTTGCACAAAGCAGCAGATATTGGTCCTGCTGCTGGGATGAAGACCGTCTACGGCCCTGTCCAGCTCTCCTAGAGTAACTGCCTGTCTCCTGGAATCTCCTCCATGCTCTGGAGATTATACTGGGAGACACATCAAATCTTCTTGCAACAGCACGCATGGATGCTCCATCCTGGAGGAGTAGGACAATCTGCCAACTTCAGGAGGGTTAAGAAATCGCCTCATGCTCCCAGTCGTGATAATGACTCTAGCTAAAGCCAACACCTGTGGAAAAACAGTTAAAAAAGATCAAGAGGAAGGAACTTGAAATGGCCTCCACCTGCAAAACCAGTCCTGTTTTGGGTGCCATCTCGTTGTTGCCCCTCTAGTGCACCTGTTGTTAATTCCATCAACACCAATGCAGCTGAAACTGATTAACAACCCCCTCTGCCACCTACCTGACCAAAACCTTATCAGAAAAGTGCAATTGAATTCATGTCATACCCTGATAAAAAACTGTTCCTTTAATTTTTTTGAGCAGTGTATATATAGGTGCCGACCGAGATGCTGGTGCAGTTTTACTCAGCCATCATAGAGTCCATCCTGACCTCCTCCATCACAGTGTGGTTCCCCGGCGCCACAGTCCAGGATAAGAATAGACTGCAGCGCATCGTACGTGCTGCTGAGAAGGTGATTGGCTGCAAGCTCCCATCCCTCCAGGACTTGTTCTCCTCCAGGACCAGGAGGCGTGTGGGTCGGATCACAGCTGACTCTTCTCATCCTGGACACACACTATTCTCCCCTCTCCCCTCAGGCAGGAGACTACGCTCCATCCAGACCCACACCTCCCGCCACCTGAACAGTTTTTTCCCCTCGGCCATCAGGCAAATGAACAATAACTCCTAACAGCAGCTCCTTGAATTCCTTGAATCCCTTCTAAGTCTATCTGATAGCTCAGTCACAGCTCTTTTTATTACGAAATATGTGTTATATGTGTTTTATGTCGCACGTTTGCACCAAGAAAAATTCCTAGTTTGTGAACCCGTTCTCAAACAATGGCAATAAAACGATTCTGATTCTGATATATATATATATATTAGGGCTGCAACAACTAATAGATTAAATCGATTAAAATCGATTATTAAAATAGTTGCCGATTAATTTAGTCATCGATTCGTTGGATCTATGCTATGCGCGTGCGCAGAGGTTTTTTTATTTTTATTTTTTTTAATAAACCTTTATTTATGAACTGCAACATGTACAAACAGCTGAGAAACAATAATCAAAATAAGTATGGTGCCAGTATGCTGTTTTTTTTTCAATAAAATACTGGATAGGATAGAAATGTAGTTTGTTTCTTTTATCCGATTATTAATCGAAGTAATAATCGACAGATTAATCGATTATCAAATTAATCGTTAGTTGCAGCCCTAATATATATATATATATATATATATATATATATATATATATATATATATATATATATATATATATATATATATATATACAGGCAAAAAGTTTGGACACACCTCCTCATTCAATGCGTTTTCTTTATTTTCATGACTATTTACATTGTAGATTGTCACTGAAAGCATCAAAACTATAAGTGAACACGTGGAGTTATGTACTTAACAAAAAAGGTGAAATAACTGAACTTCAAAATAGCCAACCTTTGCTCTGAATACTGCTTTGCACACTCTTGGCATTCTCTCGATGAGCTTCTAGCACATCTGTGAAGTGAAAACCATTTCTGGTGACTACCTCTTGAAGCTCATCGAGAGAATGCCAAAAATGTGCAAAGCATTGATCGTAGACAGGCTGACAAGGTATATGGCTGGACATTGGATGAAAAGGAGGACTGTAGTTTGACTTTTAATCTTGGTGATTGTCTCTTATGTTGTTTGAAGATGGTGACTGATGTGACTTGTGGCTGTGAAGGTGTCGTCCTTTGTTGTAGGGTAGAAACAAAGCCAACTCTGGGTTCCCTGTGCTCTGTCTGGAGATGTGATTGTTGAATGGAGTTCACATCTGGTGGTTTATAACGTGTTTCATTCCATGTTGATGGCTGTTGGTGTGGTGATTCGACTTTTATTTGACTTTTCTCTTCGGCCTGAGTGGCTATGTATTCCTATGTGTGCTCTAATGTGTCAACTGAATGTTCAAACAACTGCTTGATGTGAAGATAGGAGCTGCTTCGATCACTTTCTTCAACAGCGGCTTCCAGGACCTCTGCGAGTTTTGCATGTGCTCGGTGGAGGAAGCTTTTGACCTCGTTGAAGCACGTGTCCGTATTGAGTTTATTGTGCTATCCATTATTTGTTCCCATGTATTGTCTTCTGCGTTAAAGTCATCGTTTTACTATGCCGCCCTCGATATGTAGGACTATCTTGGCTTTACCCTAACATCTTTTCTTGATCAAATATTCTGGAAAAACCACAGGTTTATTGACCGTAAAAAGGGTAAAACTGAAAACATACAAGCAGAAAGGATGCTTACATTAAAGACATGCACACATGGCCAATTACACACACAAGCATTCTCCAATAACAAATGTATTATGTTGTGTAATAAACTTAAATGGATAGAGAAACTACAGCAACGTAGCTTACTATGCCAACCTTCACTTCAAAGTATGAAATTACAAAAATTAGCATGACTGACATTTTTGCCATAAAACGTCCCAAATTACATCCTAGCCAACAAATATTACACCACAATCAAATATTACCATGCTACTCAACGATATTATATTCAGGCTCAAAAATAGAAGTTTCTAGGATCATCATTTGTCCCAAAGTAGTATTTGTTGTCGCTCATCAAGTCTGCCATGATTAGTAGTTTTGTTGTTGTTGTTGTTGAAGGACGTTGTGATGCGTCTGTGAAATTAACACGCCGCTGTATGCTTAAAATGATCAAAATATATAAATATTATGTTGTTATGAATGTTATTACATTACATATATACTTACAGCATGTCAATAAAACTTTGATGGAGTTTTTTTGGATGTTTCAGAGCGGTTTACAGGCGGAATAGAGCGACTCTCATTACTTCGTTAGCTGACACTTGTTAGGATTTATTCACGATTTAGAATGCATAACAAAAATAAAAACGTGTTCTTGTCTTACATAAGGATTGCGAATGATAGAAAAAAATCCCCCCAAAGGTTTTTTGATTGATTGAAACTTTTATTAGTAGATTGCACAGTACAGTACATATTCCGTACAATTGACCACTAAATGGTAACACCCGAATAAGTTTTTCAACTGGTTTAAGTCTGGGTCCACATTAATCAATTCATGGTAATGCAGTTTCCCTTTAAAAAAATATACATAAGTAAACTTAAACTAGGAAGTAAATGTTTATATACAATGTTACCCAGAATTCTTCGCGATTTTGACAGGAAGTGGCGTGTTCAGAATTTTTTTTTTTCAGGGGTGGCATCCATACAACAGTTATTCCACCCCAGTAGCAGTTGTAGCTACTATTGTAGTGTAACATTTATTCAGTCTGTTTCTTCTTATTTAAGTATGGAAAGTATTTAATGTTATGCATTAATTCTTACGAGATCACATTACTAATAATTTCAAGTAACACATTTGTTGTATTTTTTAAAAATTCATTTTATCTATACAGTCCTGCACTTTGGTTGTTTCCTGTTGTTTCCGTGGGCCTGAATAGGGAACAGTCTGGGAGGAGGAAATGGAAAAATGAGAGCGGCAGATTTGTAAACGTGCTGATTTGTGTGTGTGTGTGTGTGTGTGTGTGTGTGTGTGTGTGTGTGTGTGTGTGTGTGTGTGTGTGTGTGTGTGTGTGTGTGTGTGTGTGTGTGTGTGTGTGTGTGTGTGTGTGTGTGTGTGTGTGTGTGTGTGTGTGTGTGTGTGTGGCGCTCGAATAAAGTGGAGTCAAGCGTGTCCTGCTGTTGTGGTGCTTTTAGCAACTCTAACCCTTCCTTTAACCCACAGCCACAAAAGTGGGTGAGAGACAAAATAATAGGGTGACTGTAGCTCACCACGGTTATTACCGCCAAGTATGGAGCGAACCTTCTTGTAAGACAATTGCTGAAATCAAACAATATTGCAAAGTATTGAGCGTTTACAGTACGTCAGAAAAAATACAAATACACTATGTCAACTTTCCTCTTTAATAAAGTCAAATTGTAACATTCATAAACCTTTTTTAGATTAGGTCCTCATTCAAATCCACGCATTACATTGCTGGCTACAGAATAATTGGAAATATTACACGGTGTGCCTTTAAGAGTATTTGCACAACAAATGACCTGGGCTGAGTAGAACCGGGATGACAGTGGAATAACTAAAGATGGTGGTACTGACATATCATTCAAAACAGATGAATGCGCCGGTTCTTGAGTTGGCACTTTAAACACGCTTGTGTAAAAAATTGTAGCTATAACTAGAATTTGTGTGTGAATGCCCTATGTGCACAAGCTGCCGATACGCCTGAGCAGAACTGAAGTGCTTGAATGTCCAGGGTGAGTGGAGTGTGGATGTTGGAACGGTTCAAATCGGTTGAGAAATGTGGGATATGGAGAGTTTTGTATATTGCCTATTCGTTTTCAATGGGGGGGATATCCCTGGTAATTCCGGGTACTCAGGGAATTTTGGGAAAGGGACAGCATGTTTTGCGTTCGACATATGTGAAAAGCATGTGGGTGGACGGAATAGGGTTTAAAAAATTAGAAACATTTTGAAAAATGTTCCCATTGATTTGAATGGGGATTTCCTAACAATTTGGACATTACTAGAAAAACGGGAATTTTTGAAAATATGGGTTGGTGTTGGAATTTTTCAAATCGGTTGAAAAATGTTGCCTTTTAACAGTTTGAATTGAGAATGGGTATTTTGGAATTTCGGAAAAAAACTGGAATTTTTATGAAATGTTTACTTTTGTTGTCCCAATTAAGAAAAATGTTTTGAAGGTGTAATGGTCAAAAACGGTTAAAAAATGTGGACTGTAAAAAATTTCCAAGAAGAGGACTTTTTTTTTTTTAACTGAGATGTGTGTGGATGGTTGGAATCGCTTGAGAAATGTGGAAATTGTGCGAGAGTGTTTTGCATATAACCCATCAGGCTTAGTAAATAGGTTAAATGGGTGTATTTTAGAATTGTGTGCGGTACTATTAGACCTTTTTTATTATGTCCACATAGTTCAAAGGGCAAGTTGTGTCTTTTTGTACCACATATTTTAACGTTCTATGTTGGTTTTTGAAAAATTGGACCATGATTTTAAAATGTTGTCCAAATTAGTACCTACAGTCGCGATCAAATGTTTACATACACTAGTAAAGAACATAATGTCATGGCTGTCTTGAGTTTCCAATAATTTTGACAACTCTTATTTGTTTGTGATAGAGTGATTGGAGCACATACTTGTTGGTCACAAAAAACATTCATGAAGTTTGGTTCTTTTATGAATTTATTATGAGTCTACTGAAATGTGACCAAATCTGCTGGGTCAAAAGTATACATGCAGCAATGTTAATATTTGGTTACATGTCCCTTGGCAAGTTTCACTGCAATAAGGCGCTTTTGGTAGCCATCCACAAGCTTCTGGTTGAATTTTTGACCACTCCTCTTGACAAGTTCTTCAGGACAACCTAAAATCATCAGCCCGGAGGTTGGGTCTTGGGCGCAGTTGGGTGTTCCAACAGCACAATGACCCCAAACACACGTCAAAAGTGGTAAAGGAATGGCTAAATCAGGCTAGAATTAAGGTTTTAGAATGGCCTTCCCAAAATCCTGACTTAAACGTGTGGACAATGCTGAAGAAACCAGTCCATGTCAGAAAACCAACAAATGTAGCTGAACTGCACCAATTTTGTCAAGAGGAGTGGTCAAAAATTCAACCAGAAACTTGCCAGAAGCTTGTGGATGGCTACCAAAAGTGCCTTATTGCAGTGAAACTTGCCAAGGGACATGTAACCAAATAATAACATTGCTGTATGTATACTTTTGACCCAGCAGATTTGGTCACATTTTCAGTAGACCCATAATAAATTCATAAAAGAACCAAACTTCATGAATGTTTTTTGCGACCAACAAGTATGTGCTCCAATCACACTATCACAAAAAAATAAGAGTTGTAGAAATTATTGGAAACTCAAGACAGCCATGACATTATGTTCTTTACAAGTGTATGTAAACTTTTGATCGCGACTGTATATAGGGAGTCTGTGCTAAGATCACTGTTGTATTGCAGGTGGTCAGTGCTAATTGCTGTGGAACCCCTGATCAGCTTTTAAAGCATGTTGCAATGTCTCCAGTTTCATTTTTTCTTTTAACAAATTTGAGACAAATTGCGAGCTATAGTTTGGTCACCCTGAATTAAGCAATCCTCTGGCGTACTACTACATGGAGCCCGAAACACACCTTCAAATCGTTCAGCATCTGAGTGGGGTGGCACCTGGGGTGGCCTATCAAGATTCAAGATTGTTTATTGTCATATGCACAGTTAAACAGACAGTTTGCCGTACAATGAAAATCTTACTTTGCTAGTCCACCCTTCAACAAGTCGCACGGTACTTAGCTAAAATAAAATGTATATACAAGGCACAGTAAGTAACATAACATTATTGCACATTCTGATTGACAGTCAACAGTATAAATATGGAGGTGAAAGATGATCAGATTATAGGGGTGGCACGTGCCGCCACCTAGACGCGCCACTGTTGACAGGATCAGGAAGTAGGTCCCAGTTCCGCGGGACTACAACAATTGTGTCGTTTGTGTCATGACCTGTGCCCAAGGTCACGTCTTGTTTTGTGGTTGTTTTTTGTGTTTGGTGTTTGTTTCCTGTTTGGCACTCCTATTTTAGGTTCAGCTTCCTGTGATGTGTCTCACCTGCAGAACATTCTCCACACTTGCCTCTGGTTAGCAATTAGTGTTCACACCTGCTGCCAACTCGAATCAGAGAGCTATATACAGTATATGCCAGCCTTTCTTCGTGTTGCGTGAGTACTAAATGTGTATGATAATGATGATGATTCAAGTTTGTCATGCCATGCTATGCTGAAGACATTTAAAGGTGCCATATGGAATAATTTCATGTCGCGTCATCAATAAATGGCCCTGATATGTCAAAGGGCATTAATAAATCATGTTCTTTTGAAATACCTCTATAACTGATAGCAGTAGTTCAGCTGGGATATGCTCATTTCAAAATTAGATTTACAGCCCCGAAATCTTTTTTTTTCCTTCATTTCGATGCCCGTCCCTCCACCGTTTGACCAATTAGAAAGCCTGTGAGTGTGTCACATCCAGGTTGCCAGTTACGCACCGCCACCTTCATCGAACTACTGCCACTGATAAAGTTACTAAACATGTCAGACCTTAATAAATCTATGAGGTGTCGTTACGAGTATTTGTATCAGGGGGTGCCTATGAAAGATGGAGACGATTGAAGGCGGAGAAGGTTTTTTCATCTGACGCCGAACTTGCTAATTTCATCCTTGATAGGTAAGTCAGTCCAGTAATGTTTTATGCGACGCTAATGAGTGACGCGACAAGATGGCGCCAGCTTGTTCGGCGAGTCGTCTGTCTCAAAGCCTCTGTTTTTTGTTTGCTGTAGCCTCATTTTTATGCACTTACTGGGATGTCTCTGCTCTACTGTGCTATGATCGCCAAGCACTGTTTAATATCCGAGCTCAAAACTTTAGCGAGACATGGGTACCCAGATTCGACTCGGGAAATTGGACAAACCCCCCTCGCGTGCTGTCAGGTATCCCCGCTTACCTGCGTCGTGCGCCGGCGGCTCCTTCACGAAGAAGGCGCTCCAAGAGGCGGGGGAGGAGGGGAGGTATTTTGGTGAAACTCAGGATCCTGCTGTCATTCTCTCGCACTTTCGATCATCGCCTCCTTCCTGGTGGACGCTGCCGGCGTACCTCCGATGTCCGGCGCACAGCGCGCTGGATCCAACCTGTCGCCTCTACCCTGGGCGACCTCCTGGCGCCGGCGACCGCTGCTGCCTCCGGCCTTTCTCCGCTGCTTCTCCTTCCGGTTAACCCGGCGGCATCTCCGGGCCGCGCTCCTCCTGGCTTGGTCTCACGGTGCTCTCCGGCCCGTGGGTTTGGGCGTGGTTTGGACCGCTCCGCCCTACGCATGCTGAAGCGTGCTGTATCACCTGCTAGCGAGGAGTTTAATCTTCGGATGGCCCTGTTAAATGTCCGGTCCTTGGCGAACCAAACGTTCTGGCTCAATGACTTCTTTACCACCCGAGAGTTGGATTTTATGTTCCTCACCGAGACCTGGCTGACTGTTGGAGACAATGTGGCGTTCTCCGAATTGCTTCCACCGGACTGTGATTTCCTCAACTCCCCCAGGACTACAGGCAGGTGCGGAGGAGGTTTAGCCTCTGTTTACAAATCTTCGTTCACTTGTCGGCAGATTCCACACGTTACCTATGCTAGTTTTGAACTACAACTCTTTGAATTAATTCTGTCTCCCCCTGTTCTGTGCGCAGTGGTATATCGTCCACCTAAATTCAACAAAGACTTTTTACATCACTTTGCTGATTTTCTATCGGGGATTTTGGTGAATTACGACCAAATTGTAATTTGCGGCGATTTTAATGTTCATGTTTGCTGCCAATCAAAACCTCTGGCCCGAGATTTTCTGAATCTCCTTGATTCAGTTGACCTCAAGCAATCTGTCATTGGCCCGACACACGAAAAGGGACATACTTTAGATCTCGTGGTATCCTATGGTTTATCTGTTTCTGTAAATGAAATATGTGCTATGTCTCTCTCCGACCATTCACCAATTTTGTTTACAACGGTAATCCCGTGCTCTGGCAATAATTCCAGCTATGTCCCCGAGCGCCGCTCACGCATGATCAACCCTTCAACTGCTGCTATGTTTTCAGTTGCCTTCAATAGACATTCAATCTGTGTACTGGGTGTAAACTGTGATTTTACTGCTGACGAGATTTTTTCCATGTTTACCTCGGCTTGCACTGATATTTTGGACTCTGTTGCGCCCCTTAGATCCAAACGTAGCAAAGCTTTTCTAACACCATGGCTAAATAACTCTACGCGCGCTCTCAGACGCGCTTGCAGGCGCGCGGAGCGAAAGTGGGTGACGGATAGGCTTCATGTCTCCCTCCAAATCCTGCGGGACTCCGTGTCTGAATACCAGCGAGCCGTAAAAGCAACAAAGTATATTTCTACCTTGATCTCCAGTAACAGTCATAAACCCCAAGTTCTTTTTAAAGTTTTAAATTCTCTCATCAACCCCCGTGATGTGTCACCTGTTGTCCCCTCACCTGTCCTCTGTGAAAGTTTCTTAAACTTCTTCATTGACAAAATCTCTGCACTCAGACCATCTGACACCTCCGCTCCTCCTCTCCCTCCCCCTCCCCCTCCCCCGCTTCCCCAGTTTGCTGTTTTCGAGCAGTTTGAACCTATTTCCCTCTCCTCCCTCTCGGACGCAGTCAAACACCTGCGGCCCACATATTGCCCATCAGATAGCCTTCCCTCTCGCCTTCTCAAAGAAGTCCTTGATTCAGTTGGCCCTACTATTTTATGGTTGATTAACACCTGCCTCTCCTCCGGATATGTCCCGGCTGCTTTTAAGCATGCTGTGGTGCAGCCTTTAATTAAAAAGAAAAATCTTGACACGTCTGTTCTTTCTAACTTTAGGCCTATCTCTCAGTTACCCTTTCTGTCCAAAATCCTTGAGAGAGTAGTGTATGTCCAGTTACAATCTTTTCTAGCTGCAAATAACATCCACGAGAAATTCCAATCTGGTTTCAAAACATCTCACAGCACTGAAACGGCACTCCTGAGGGTGCAAAACGATCTGCTTCTGGCCGCTGACTCTGGTAGTCCTGTGATCCTGATGCTTCTGGACCTCACAGCTGCCTTTGACACAGTGGATCACAGGATTCTACTGTCACGACTGAAGCAGTACGTGGGCATCTCAGGTGTAGCCCTAAGCTGGTTTCAGTCCTACCTAACTGACCGGAGTTTCTCTGTGCAGCTAGGAGACTTTCTCTCCTCGGTGGCCCCCCTTACCTGTGGTGTTCCTCAGGGGTCAATTCTGGGTCCCATACTCTTCCTACTGTACATTCTACCTTTAGGTGAAATCCTGGTCAAGCACAATGTCCCATTCCACTGTTATGCCGATGATGTTCAGATCTATTTACCTCTTAAGGCCACAGGACAGGTCGCACTTCAACCACTGCTTGACTGTCTGACTGACATTAAAGCATGGATGAGTGCTAACTTCCTCAACCTTAATGAGAGCAAGACCGAGATAATCATCTTCGGCGATACATCTCCAGTCTCGTTTGTCAGTGCTCTAGGTCCTCTGGGTGTAAACATCCGGTCCTCCGTGAGAAATCTCGGTGTGATCTTTGATAGTGCCTTCAAATTCACCAAACAGGTCAGCTCAGTGGTTAGTACCAGCTTTTACCATCTCAGAACCCTAGCAAAGACCAAGGCCTATCTCTCCCAGAGCGACCTGGAGACTGCTATCCACGCCTTCATCACACACCGGCTAGACAACAATAACTCACTGTACGCTGGCATTGATCAGGCATCACTCCGCCGTTTGCAGCTTGTGCAAAACGCGGCTGCCCGTCTCCTCACCAGTACCAAAAAACGCGAGCACATCACCCCAGTGCTGGCCTCACTCCACTGGCTCCCTGTCTGTCACCGCATTGATTTGAAATTACTTTTAATTGTTTTTAAATCCCTAAATGGTCTGGCCCCACAATACTTGACCGAGCTGCTGCATCACCATACCTCGTCTAGAGCCTTGAGGTCAGCTGACCAAATGCTTTTGGCGGTCTCCAGATCCAGGCTAAAGACCAGAGGGGACAGAGCCTTTTCCGTTGCCGCCCCTAAGCTCTGGAACAGCCTTCCCCTCCACATTAGGTCAGCCCGGAGCCTGGGGGTCTTCAAAACCCTCCTTAAGACCTACCTCTTCTCGCTGGCCTTTGACCCGAGCTGAGTCCGCCCACTAGGCCACCATTTCTAGCCCCCCCCCCCTCCCACCCCTTCGCTTTAGTTGTATTTTTCAATTTGTCGCACTTTTATTATTATTTTTTATTCTGCAAATTTTTTAAAACTTTTTATTCGACCCCTTTTACCGTATTGCATTTGCACTATCTTGTTTAGCACACTCATTGTTTATGTTCTTTGTTTGTTTTTTTTGTTTTGCTTAGTTTTTTTTTTGTGTTTTTTTTTTGTTTTTGTTTTGTTTTGTTTGTTTTTTGTTTGCTCCATGCTTTTTTTAACCTGTAAAGCACTTTGGTTCAATCTAAAAAGTTGTTGAAAATGTGCTATATAAATAAAGTTGACTTGACTTGACTTGACTAAGTCAGGCATTTACATTTTCTTATAATTACTTGTAATACATGGAAATAGACATTTCGTATGTAAACTACATTGTCCATTACAGTCTATGACCTTGTCTAACAAGGCTAGTATGTTTGTGCAACGAATGCTTAGGAGCGAAACACCATCACAATAGTGTATCTCAGCATGCTAGCCAATGACAAATCGACATATAGGCTAATGGTGGAAATATATGCCTGTTAGCCATATGTATGTCGATGTGTAATCCAACTGATAGGGCAAAATATATTTTCGACAAATAGAACCTTTGTGGATATGGGTAGTGTCAGAGCCTATTTGGTTCTCAATATGCCGATACGCTGAGGAAATGCTTTCCAACATTAGCACGGCTAATTGCGGTTTCTGGTACTGTATGTGCATCAGGCACATATGCTTGGCACAATATAATGCATTACATGTAATGGTTTTCTGTGTATTGACATGGTAGTAGGCTATATGATTTATGCATAACGTGGTTTTTGCGTAACATGGTTTGGCTCATAGAATTGCACTCTGCACTGGAAGATGGTGATGTGCGTACATGGAAGAGAATGCAGTGCGTCAGGTTGGATGCAACATGGAGTTATGCTGTCATTTTAGTGTTGGCCTTGGCTTGCCATCAAAGTAGGCCTATGCGATATATATTATATATTATTATATAATTATTTCAATGGTGGTCCATGTGGTCAAACTAGACATTTTAGCAGGGTAATGCCAACAATCTGTCCCGAATCCCAACGAAAATATTGCTGCGTAACTTTACGAATACATTTGGCTAATCGACGTTAGTAAAATGTGGCATAATTACTTAGTAAACCATCTTGCAAGAAGCATAAACAAGAGAAACCTACAGCGTAGGACTCGTCAATTGCCATTTGAAGTTCCTTGGAGTAGGATTTGGATTGGGCTGCGTATCTGGCAACCTCAGTCATGGAGAGTGGGAGGGCTACAGAATTTTTGACCGTGACTGCAGTACCATTTGTGGCCACATTATTACACATGGCACCTTTAAAAGGCCTACTGAAATGATTTTTTTTTTATTTAAACGGGAATAGCAGATCCATTCTATGTGTCATACTTGATCATTTCGCGATATTGCCATATTTTTGCTGAAAGGATTTAGTAGAGAAAATCGACGATAAAGTTCGCAACTTTTGCTCGCTGATAAAAAAAGCCTTGCCTGTACCGGAAGTAGCGTGACGTCACAGGAGGTAATATTCCTCACAATTTTCCTTTGTTTACAATGGAGCGAGAGAGATTTGGAGCGAGAAAGCGACGATTACCCCATTAATTTGAGCGAGGATCAAAGATTTGTAGATGAGGAACGTTACAGTGAAGGACTAGAGAGGCAGTGATGGACGTATCTTTTTTCGCTCTGACCGTAAATTCGGTACAAGCTGGCTCATTGGATTCCACACTCTCCTTTTTCTATTGTGGATCACGGATTTCTATTTTAAACCACCTCGGATACTATATCCTCTTGAAAATGAGAGTCGAGCACGCGGAATGGACATTTAAAGTGACTTTTATCTCCACGACAATACATCGGTGACACACTTAGCTACTGAGCTAACGTGATAGCATCCTTCTCAAATGAAGATAGAAACAAAATAAATAAACCCCTGACTGGAAGGATAGACAGAAGATCAACAATACTATTAAACCATGTACATGTAACTACACGGTTACATCAACAGCCGTGCTCACCTGCGTTCCAGCGATCGACGGCGCGACGAAGGACACCCATCATCGACGAACCTCTGTAGCATGAGCTAACGTGATAGCATCTGTCTCAAATGCAGATAGAAACAAAATAAATAAATCCCTGACTGGAAGGATAGACAGAAGATCAACAATACTATTAAACCATGTACATGTAACTACACGGTTAAAAATTCTCAGCCAGGTAAGGCTTAACAATGCTGTTGCTAACGACGCTAAGGCTAATTTAGCAATTTAGCAACCGGACCTCACAGAACTATGATAAAAACATTAGCGCTCCACCTACGCCAGCCAGCCCTCATCTTCCCATCAACAGCCGTGCTCACCTGCGTTCCAGCGATCGACGGCGCGACGAAGGACACCCATCATCGACGAACCTCTGTAGCATGAGCTAACGTGATAGCATCTGTCTCAAATGCAGATAGAAACAAAATAAATAAATCCCTGACTGGAAGGATAGACAGAAGATCAACAATACTATTAAACCATGTACATGTAACTACACGGTTAAAAATTCTCAGCCAGGTAAGGCTTAACAATGCTGTTGCTAACGACGCTAAGGCTAATTTAGCAATTTAGCAACCGGACCTCACAGAACTATGATAAAAACATTAGCGCTCCACCTACGCCAGCCAGCCCTCATCTTCCCATCAACAGCCGTGCTCACCTGCGTTCCAGCGATCGACGGCGCGACGAAGGACTTCATCCGTGGGTTTGGCGGCTAGGCGTCTGCTAAGTAAGTAGTCCTTGTTGTGTTGCTGTAAGTATTGTACTTAGCCGCTAATACACCGATCGATCCCACCTACAACGTTCTTCTTTGCAGCCTCCATTGTTCATTAAACAAATTGCAAAAGATTCACCAACACAGATGTCCAGAATACTGTGGGATTTTGTCGAAGAAAACAAGAGGTTTTTGTATCGGGTCCGATGGGGTCCAACCACTTCCGTGGATTTTGTGACGTCACGCGCATAAGTCATATCCAAAGGAGTTTTTCAACCGGAAGTTTGGCGGGAAATTTAAAATTGCACTTTGTAAGTTAACCCGGCCGTATTGGCATGTGTTGCAATGTTAAGATTTCATCATTGATATATAAACTATCAGACTGCGTGGTCGGTAGTAGTGGGTTTCAGTAGGCCTTTAAGGTTTGCCTTGCTTCATGTGCGCTGTCCTGCAGCACAGCTCCCGTTTTTTGTTGCCCAGCTGTTACGGTCCAGGCCTTGTGGGAGGGGCTTAATGTTCAGGCCTGCCTGGTCGCCTCCTCTCCCTCATGTTTGCAAGCAGAGGCTCTGTGTTCCTGCCTGCTTGGTTGCTCTTCTCGCTCTCCCGCTCCCCCTCTTAGTTTGCAGGTCCTGCACCTGCACCTGGTTCCTGCTTCGTCTACACAAGAAACAATCATACATTTTGATTAGACAGTTTGAGCGCCGCTGAAAGACAATGGCGAAAATGACGCAGATTAGCCAAAATATGTGGGGAAGTTGCGGGCAGAGGTGGGTAGTAACACGCTACATTTACTCCGACAAATTGTACTTATCAGAGTAGTTTTAATGCAACTTACTTTTTAGTTTTACTTGAGTATTTTTGTGATGAAGAAATGCTACTTTTACTTTATAACATTGAGTTTCATTCCCATTGTTACATTTATTTATATGACAATCATTTATGATATATCAGTACGGTCTGCAAGGACAAATTCATTTGTAAGCGAGCTTTCTTCCGGCAGGCACTGACTCTGTTTCACCAATCCAATGAAGCATTAGTTACTTTACCAACAACACTAAATAGCAGTGGAAAGTTGTACTTTTTTGTTATATCCGGTGCTTGAACGTTACTAGCGCTGTCTTATTAGCATGTTGCATTCTCTTCATCTACTGCATTTACGTTACCACATAGCAGTGGCGTGCGGTGAGGTTCATGTCTGGTGAGGCACAGACTTCATCACAGTCAGATTTACAAACATATGAACCCTAAAGAGTATCTTATTCACCATGTGATTGGCAGCAGTTAACGGGTTGTGTTTAAAAGCTCATACCAGCATTCTTCCCTGCTTGGCACTCAGCAGCAAGGGTTGGAATTGGGGGTTAAATCACCAAAAATTATTCCCGGGCACGGCGCCGCTGCTGCCCACTGCTCCCCTCACCTCCCAGGGGGTGAACAAGGGGATGGGTCAAATGCAAAGGACACATTTCACCACACCTAGTGTGTGTGTGACAATCATTGGTACTTTAACTTTACACTTAGAAACTGTAGCATGCACACAAAAAAGCACATTTAATTAAAAAAAAACGTTATTATGGTCTTACCTTTACTTATAAGTGCGGGAGCAGTGGTGTTCATGTTGGAAGAGTTGTGAATGAATGAAATATGAAATCCGCGCTGCCGTCTGCAGGTGTACCTAATGTTGTGTCCCTGTTCACGGCTCCTCCGGCGCGCCGCGCGAGCATTGTTGTTTTTGCACTTTTTGGCTTCTTGTTAAGTGACTTTTTTTGGGTGGATTCGGTCTTGCACGTGGAGGGTTTGGGTGTGGGCTTTGGTTGGTGTGGCCGCGGCGCTCCCGTCGGGGGTGCATTCCGCGGCGGAGGAGGTGCTTGGCACCAGGAGGCGGGGTTATGAGACGAGCCTCCAGTTTTATGATCCCTCAGCACAAGAAATACGTTACACACATACAGTTGTTGACAAAATACACTGTACATTATATACCTCAGCTAACTAAACTATGGAAATGTATAATATAATTCATATAGCAATACGGCCTCACTGCACAGCAGCTCAGCAGTTAGCCGAGTCATTGTGCACAATCCATGTTGAGGCACAAATCAGTGACGTGCCTCAACTGGCTGCTGATCACCGCACCGTCTCTTCTCAGTATTTGAACGGCAAATGTGAAAATAAAAATAAAAATAATCTAAAACTGGTGAAGTTAAATGGAAAATAACTTTAGTATAATCACTGGATACATATAACAATTTAATTAATTGTTTTTCTTTTTACTTTTTTTTTTCTTTCCATGATGGCAGGTGAGGCCGTGCCTCCCCTGCCTCTAGTGACTGCACGCCACTGCCACATAGCTAAAAAGCTGAAATGACCACAATCACCCCCTAGTGTACGAGATGCACACTGCGTATGGCTGACCGTCACATTAGAGATAAGAGCATGGAAACTTGAACTTCACATGTAGCTGTGAAAATAGAATAAACTTAATTATTTAGTACGTAGACACGTACTGACCGTACAAAGTGACATGATGTCATGCAAGGCAGCATAAAAGGTTGAATGATTACTTTCAGAGTAGTGAAAATAACATTAATAACATGTGCTGTCATTTGTGTCAGTAGAAATTCTCACATTTCAGCCTACAAAAATTCCACTTCCACTGAGAGAAAACATGTTGCAGTAAATTGTATATGATTTTTATGTTTTAAATACACACACTGACTACGGTTGTAGTCCAAGCACCATTAAAAAAAAATAGCTACTAAATAAATCATAAGTTACTCACAAGTTAACAAAAATGTAGTTAGTTTTTTCATGCGTTACTTACTCAGGTAATTATTTTATTGACTAGTTTTTACTTTTACTTGTCATATTCAGTGTGCTGAAAATTACTTTGAAAAAGTAATTAATTACAGTTAATAGTTACTTCAAGAAAAAAGTAATTGAATAACGGAATTGCTTTTAAATAAATGTAATTATTTACTAGGGAAAGTATATTAGTTACTTTAAAAAAAAATCAAATATCTGGCATTTGCAGTTGAAAGATGTTCCATACAGATCACAGTGTGTCTGTGCTTTTAAAAGGCGGGGCCTGTTGCCAAGTGATGTGTGACGTCACCGAGGGTTTCAACTGAGATGTGTTTATTAGCTTTAGCCGTTAGCAGCGGCAGTGTGTCGGCTCTGACGCCAGCTCTTTTGAATCTTTACACCGGATTGTGCTACCTCTGCTTGATAAATTGAATGTGCCGTCATATCTTCTTGTCAACAAACGGGATATTGTTTGGATGGCAAGTTTGTAACTTCAATGATAGATTTGTTGTCCATTATTCCCATCGTTTACGTGTGCGTATGATGTTGTCTGCTGTGTCACAGTGTGATGGTGCCTCTTCCTGTTTGATTATGTCAGACCCACTCGACACCGAGGATGTCGTTGTGGCTTGTACAGCCCTTTGAGACACTTGTGATTTAGGGCTATATAAATAAACATTGATTGATTGATTGATTGATTGATATTTTCGTGCTGTGCTGCTTGTTGCTTTCACGAGTAAAAAGATATTTCCTGCATTACTAGTGAAAGTAACGCCGTTATTACGAAGGCTGGTCATATTGTTCTAAAGCAGGGGTCACCAACGTGGTGCCCGCGGGCACCAGGTAGCCCGTAAGGACCAGATGAGTAGCCCGCTGGCCTGTTCTAAAAATAGCTTAAATAGCAGCACTTACCAGTGAGCTGACTCTATTTTTTAAAATTGTATTTATTTACTAGCAAGCTGGTCTCGCCTTGCTCGACATTTTTAATTCTAAGAGAGACAAAACTCAAATAGAATTTGAAAATCCAAGAAAATATTTTAAAGACTTGGTCTTCACTTGTTTAAATAAATTCATTATTTTTTTACTTTGCTTCTTATAACTTTCAGAAAGACAATTTTAGAGAAAAAATACAACCTTAAAAATGATTTTAGGATTTTTAAACACATATACCTTTTTACCTTTTAAATTCCTTCCTCTTCTTTCCTGACAATTTAAATCAATGTTCAAGTAAATTTATTTTTTATTGTAAAGAATAATAAATACATTTTAATTTAATTCTTCATTTTAGCTTCTGTTTTTTCGACGAAGAATATTTGTGAAATATTTCTTCAAACTTATTATGATTAAAATTCAAAAATAAATTATTCTGGAAAATCTAGAAAATCTGTAGAATCAAATTTAAATCTTATTTCAAAGTCTTTTGAATTTCTTTGAAAAATGTTTGTTCTGGAAAATCTAGAAGAAATAATGATTTGTCTTTGTTAGAAATATAGCTTGGTCCAATTTGTTATATATTCTAACAAAGTGCAGATTGGATTTTAACCTATTTAAAACATGTCATCAAAATTCTAAAATTAATCTTAATCAGGAAAAATTACTAATGATGTTCCATAAATTATTTTTTAAAATTTTTTCAAAAAGATTCAAATTAGCTAGTTTTTCTCTTCTTTTTTTCGGGTGAATTTTGAATTTTAAAGAGTCGAAATTGAAGATAGACAATGTTTCAAAATGTAATTGTCATTTTTTTGTGTTTTCTCCTCTTTTAAACCATTCAATTAAGTGTAAATATCATTCATTATTAATAATAACATAGAGTTAAAGGTAAATTGAGCAAATTGGCTATTTCTGGCAATTTATTTAAGTGTGTATCAAACTGGTAGCCCTTCGCATTAATCAGTACCCAAGAAGTAGCTCTTGGTTTCAAAAAGGTTGGTGACCCCTGTTCTAAAGTTACGGTACTCGGTACATGATTGGTGAATTGGCGTGATCGTTTAGTTTAGTCTTTGTTTGAAGGGACAATGCACAGAGACATTAAGCTCAAAGACAGATATGTTCTGCACCAGATTATAGCTAAATAGCTAATTTCCATCTGCAGTCCCTGGCTACCTAAATTAAAGTGATACCAAAATCCATCCATCCGTCCGTTTTCTACCGCATGTCCCAATAAAATTATAACATTAAAGTTATACAATAGCATGTAATCAAATTAAAAAAAGTCATAAAATGCCCTTTCAATGACACATCATTATACAATACAACCACACCTCATTTACATCATAACACAGACAAAACATGCTTTTGTTCGCATCTGTCCTAATTTGTAAAAACAACCATGATTTTAACACACATCTAAATAAAATTATAAATGGGTTATACTTGTATAGCGCTTTTTCTACCTTCAAGGTACTCAAAGCGCTTTGACAGTATTTCCACATTTACCCATTCACACACACATTCACACACTGATGACGGGAGCTGCCATGCAAGGCGCTAACCAGCAGCCATCAGAGGCAAAGGGTGAAGTGTCTTGCCCAAGGACACAACGGACGTGACTAGGAAGGTAGAAGGTGGGGATTGAACCCCAGTAACCAGCAACCCTCCGATTGCTGGCACAGCCACTCTGCCAACTTCGCCACGCCGTCCCATCTCACAGTTTACAACAAAATGTTGTCATGCATAAATATAATACACATTAAGTTGGTATGTCAAACATGGTGCCCACCTCAGTGACCGTGTGATCAGCTTTGATTGCTCCAAAGCCACTTTTTAACTTCAATTGGGAATGAAGAGTAATCTGTTAGACTTTTCAAGTTTATTGTGAGGTCATTCCATTCCTTTATCGCTTTATATGAAAAGGCTGATTGTGCAAAATATGTTTTACATCTGGGTATGCTACACTGCCCCCTGGTGGAGGCTTGTGTGTTTCTAGTTGTCACAGCAGATGTAAACTGGACAAAGTGCTTAAGTGACGCTGGTGCAGTATTATTTAGGATTCTCCTATTGATGCTAATCTTTGAATCGTGACATTGGGAATTCCTGGAGGGACTGTTGATTGATCAACGCCGTCGATCAGAGAGGTCTTCAATAAACAATAAAGATTTTTGTTTTTGAATCGAGAATCGTATTTGAATCGAATCATTACCCACGAAGAATCGAATCACGTGGTGCCCAAAGATTCACAGCTCTAAAGTTTATAGTTTGCAGTAGCCAGCATCAAACCTAGTGCTGCTGTGGAGACATTTCAATGACTGTGAATGTCATTAAATGTACTTTTACTACCTCGTTTGCCACCCGCAAAGCTCAGTGGACCATATGTCCACATGCCAGCGTGGAACATTCCATATACACCGCACGCACCTGGGAAGGGTGAGAGACCATCGATCGGCACCGTCGTCTCGCTGAGTTAGTGAGCAAGGCATCAACGGGCAGCAATCACTCTGCGTGGTTGGATATACAGTAAGGGATGGAAAATAAAACGAAGGAGAGTTGTAGTAGTTATCACAGCAGGGGGTGGGGGGGGTCTCCACAAGGGTCTTGAAGCCTTTTGAGGGAGTTGGCGGCGTGGAATAGGGAGATAATTGTGTTGGACACGGTTGTGTTATCAATCAGAGGTCACAATGCAATCATGTGTGTGAAATAGTTATTGAGTACATGCCCTGCCATCTTATTCTTATTATTTTTTGCTACAACTACAGCAACATAAACGTAATGAAGTCCACTTTTGCTTTAAACATAATCGGATCTGAAATGTGCTGTCACCACAATGTTAACATTAACCGCCCTAAATGCAGAACATGCGTTCTGCGTAGGACTTCGCGTTTAGTTTGGGGGGAGGGGGGCGCGGTTTCCGCGAAGAAGCACATTCAGATGTAAATTATTGAATGGCAAGGCGTTTCATATAAAATTTTACCCGCAACATATTTCTGGCCACGTCATGCTTTGTCATTGATTAGAATATGAAAACAAATGTTCCGTTTTCGCAGCCTGTGGCTCCGAGGCGGGCGTCATTAGTTCTTGCTTTGCAGAGCAGAAGGTCTTGGGTTCGAATTCTGGTTGTGGTAAAAATGTTGGTATGGGTTTTAAATTGATGTTAAAATTGTTTAATACGCTAAACTTCAGCATATTAATAAAAAATATATATGTGTCTGTATATGTGTGTGTGTGTGCATACATATATATATATATATATATATATATATATATATATATATATATATATATATATATATTGGGGTTATGATTAAATTCTCGATTAAAAATCAATTATTTTTCAATAACATTGGGTGGCAGTTCTATGATTAACTACATTCTTCCATAAAATAGATAAAAATCTCTGATAAATGTATATATTACTTAAAAGGAAACTGGTTTTGTTGAATACAATTCTACCCAAACATTTCCATCCATCCATTTTCTAGCGCTTGTCCCTTTCGGGGTCACGGAGGGTGCTGGAGCCTATCTCAGCTACATATGGGTGGAAGGCAGGGTTACCCAAACATTTAATAAAGTCAAATACAAATAAGGCAACAAGAGAAGTATCCAACACTTGTCTTTTCTAAACTAATTTGTCTGAGTGGCTGGACAGTACAGATTAAAAAATATATATTCAAAATAGATTTTTGATATTTTTGAATCGATTAAGAATCGTTACAAATAAGAATCACGATTAATTCAAAAATATTTTTGTATATATATATATATATATATATATATATATATATATATATATATATATATATATATATATATATATATATATATATATATATATTTATATATTTATTTATACGTTAGGTCAGGAAAAAACTCAGGGGCTATTTCATCCCTACATCCTTTCATCTGCGGTCCCCTCCAAGGTTTCTCATTGTCATCCCATTGGGTTGAGTTTTTTCTTGCCCTGATGTGGGATCTGAGCCGAGGATGTCGTTGCGGCTTTGCAGCCCTTTGAGACACTCGTGATTTAGGGCTATATAAGTAAACTTTGATTGATTGATTGATTGAAAGGTGGAATGGTTTGAATTGTATTTACAAGTGGTTGATTTATATAGGCTAGTAAGGTCAAGTTTTGTACCTGACAGGTTTCGGCTATCTTGCTTCTGCAGCCTTCATCCGAGGTGTCACATATAACACGTCACAGATGACGTCACGCTAACATCACGTGACACCTCTGATGAAGGCTGCAGAAGCAAGATAGCCGAAACTTGTCAGGTAGAAAACTTTACCTTACTAGCCTATATAAATCAACCATTTATAAATACACATTAGTAGGCTAAATGAACCTCTTCAACATATGGTTTGAATTGGTTGAAGAATGTGGGAATTGTGGAACTTTGAAGAATGTCCCATTGATTTCCAATGTGAATTTCAGAAAAAAATGGGAATTTCGGAAAAAGCGGGAATTTTTTTTAAAAATAGTGAAAAACTTGAATGGTCAGAATGAGTTGAAAAGTAGGGATGATGTTTGATAAGAAATTATCTAGTTCGAGCCTATTATCGAATCCTCTTATCGAACCGATTCCTTATCGATTCTCTTATCGAGTCCAGATAGGTTGTTGTATATGGAAAAAAACACACAATATTTGGTTTAACAAAAGCTCACTTTTATTATATAAGAAAAAAAATGTAATCTAATAAATAAATAAATATTGACTGTTACCCCCCCCTAAAAAAATAAAATAAAATAAATAAATATTGACTGTTGTTACCAAAAGTATATTAAGTGGGATTTTTCAGAAAAACAAATATATACAGTAACCCAAAAACAACCTGTCTCTGTGATCACTATAGGTGTATAAATAATAATATAGTGTTAAATAAAATCAGTCCCTTGGGCACAAAACTGAAAATAATACAGCTCTCTAAAAAGTGCAATTCTGCTACTATTTGACATAACTGTTTGTTATGATGCTTTGACATTTTTGCACTTTATTTCTTTATTGAAAGAAAATTCTATGAAGAGAAAAGTTGTTTGCAAATGTGGTTACAATGCTAAAAAATGAAAAGTTAAAGCTAAAAAAAGAAATACACTTTATTGAGTTAACATTATTTCTTTATAGGGGGAAAGATGTTATCAGCTAGGGAATATAACAACTACACTACCCAGCATGCAACGGGAGTGACGAGCATGCGCGGTAGCCCCGAAAAGTGTTGCAGCTAAGAATGAGGTTATGAGCACGCTGTGAAAGCAAACGTCAAGAACTCAGCCAACACGCCTCGTCTGCATTATTTATAATTAGACAGACAACACATATACAGTGTGATTTTGTTTTGTTTACAAGGAAAGAAAAACAAAAGTTAAAAAAGGGAGATGTCATATATGTTGTATATATATGTATGTGCTGCAGTTGCTTTAAGAACGTTGCGACAGCTGCCGTAAAGGAGGTGCGTTGCTAGCCTGGTTGCTATGTTTCTGGTTGGTCGTAAAAGTGTTTGTCATGTGTTTGTACCCTGCTCAAATCTCTCAGTAAAGTTATTCATTGGATTATACCTTTTGTTTTGAACTTTATTACACTTTGGAGCGCTTTTTCCGTTCCATTTTTTTCCTGCTTTCGCTATCTGCGCCTAATGACTGAGCTACTTGACGTCATTTCTTGTGATGTCACACGGAGCATTTCTGGTCGGGACGGGATTCGTTCCGAGGGATTCGAATAAAGAACCAACTCTTTTTCTTTACTATAGTGGTCTCGATAGCGGGTACCGGTTCTCAAAAAGGGATTCGAGTCAGAGGACTCGGTTCTTTTCTTATCGAACAACCGGGAAAACCGGTTTCGAGTATCATCCCTATTGAAAAGGTTGGTGTTGGAATTTTTCAAATCGGTCGAGAAATGTTGAAGTAGTAACATCTTGAATTGAGAAATGATATTACGGAATTTCGGGAAAACTGGAAATTTTTCCAGTTTGAAAAACAACTTTGTTTTTTGTCCTGATTAAGAAGAATGTTTTGACGGTGGAACGGTTCAAGTGGGTTGTAAAATGTGGAAGGAGTATTCACCAGAAAAAAGGGTGGAAATAGGGCTTTGGAAAAGCAGGAAATATGGAAAATCCTGGAATTTTTTTTAACTTGGAAAAGGGGAAGTTTGAATTTCCAGAATGGTGGAATGGTTTGAATAGGTTGAAAAATGTGGAAATGGTGGAAGTGTGAAAAATGGCCAATTAATTTTGAAGGGAAAACATGTCCCGGAAAACCTGGAATTCTGGGAAATCTGGGAATTTTTGGAATTTTTGGAATTTGTCAAGGGAAAGCCCAGGATTCCCGAATAGGCTGAACAGTTCGAAGTTGGAACTAGCGCTTTCATGGCGAGTTTACTGGCAGCTATAAGTAAGAAATTTACACTACTTTATATTAGAAATGGCAACAGCAGAGGATGAATGTCCCATAACAAGAAGATAGACAAAAAGAAGAAGCTTATCGACTACAGTGTCAGCACGGACTACAAAGGCGGATGCGCGCAATTTTTCAGAACTTATGCAGATCCCAAATACAGATCAGCAGGTACCAGAAGGTAGGAAAAGTTGGTTTTCCATAATATTGCGAAACAAAATGCCAGATATGTTTTACCTTATACACACACCATAATACTACTCTTATGTTGAAGCACAGTACAATCCATCAAGCGGTGCGGCTTCATAACTTACCAAAGTCGTACTAAAACATTGTGAGATTTTTGAGCGCATTGTGTAATGTTCTAAATTTATACATATATATAAAATGTTGGTGTTGTTTACTTGAGTCATATTGCCATCATATTGCAAACTAGACGTATCTCTTATGTTTGACTGCCATCTACTGGTCACACTTATTACACCATGTACCAAATAAAATTGCTTCGCAGTCGGTAAGCAAAACCAGAATTATTCTGTGTTAATTCCGGGTTATAAGGCGCACTGTCGAGTTTTGAGGGAAAAAAAAAAGATTTTTATAAATACGGTATGTACACTACCGTTCAAAAGTTTGGGGTCACCCAAACAATTTTGTGGAATAGCCTTCATTTCTAAGAACAAGAATAGACTGTCGAGTTTCAGATGAAAGTTCTCTTTTTCTGGCCATTTTGAGCGTTTAATTGACCCCACAAATGTGATGCTCCAGAAACTCAATCTGCTCAAAGGAAGGTCAGTTTTGTAGCTTCTGTAACGAGCTAAACTGTTTTCAAATGTGTGAACATGATTGCACAAGGGTTTTCTTATCATCAATTAGCCTTCTGAGCAAACACATTGTACCATTAGAACACTGGAGTGATAGTTGCTGGAAAAGGGCCTCTATACACCTATGTAGATATTGCACCAAAAACCGGTTTGAATCGGGTGAAAAATGTGGAATGTAGAGCGCGCCAAAATCTGGAGAAGAAGACTAATAAGTTGAAGTTGAATAATAAGAATAAATAGATACATTTTGGTGTAGAAAACCATATGTGTGAATGCGTTGGAGCATTCACACAATTAATTAAAAATAAAGTAATGCCCGGTGGGTGGAGGGCCAGCAGTTATGTTCCAAAGTAAAGTCCGCTCCTTCTTGCAAAAAGAAGACAAGCAGCGCTCAGCGAGGGAGCGAGATCATCCTTACACTCCCAAATATTGATGCCCAGCCTGCCTCCTGCCATCTTTTTCAGAGCGCTGAAATGTAAATAAATCTATGAGCCGGGCTCGGGTTACCACTCCCAACAATCAAGAGGCTTTTCATGCTGCCCTGGAGGCCCATTCCTGTAAGGCTATATCACAAATCATCAGCTGCTCCTCCTCCAACACTTTCATTCCTTCCTCCTCCTTTCTTCTCCTCCTTCTAATGCTCTTCATCGCCATCCCCTCAGGCGCTCCGCTCTCCCACAGCTCGCTCTTTTTAGTCCCGCTGCCGCCATTCTTTCTCTTCAAAACACACAATCAGAAAGGCAGAGCCAGAGCACCTTGTTAAGATGGAGGGGCCCATGTTTCACATCTTTTGCACAATTTCCTCTCTGGGTTTGGACCGCCTTCAAAGTGATGTATTTTAGGCAGTAACACTACAGTGTCTCTCAAAATAAAGTATCTAGTCAAGGATTGATGAGTACAGATTGTGAAGCAGTATAGATTTGATCCTCTCAATAGCTGGCAGAGCAATACTCTGTAATTCTGTCTTTTGTACTGTCTGCGGCTGCACGAGTGCTGGCGGCTTTGGGGAAGCTGTGGTTCACGTGGGGAAAGGTGATTTGCAACATGTACTCTGGCATTGGAGATGTGTTTGGGCTCCTTATCGCGTTGCAAAAGTGCCATTTCAACAGTACAGTCATGTTTCTCCTCAATGAACCACAGCTCCCCCAATTGCACCAGCACTCGTACGGCTATCACCCTTCCATCGCCATCAGTGTTTTACCTACATTTACTGTAGGGAAGGGATTCATATGGCCCCATTCCTATGTGAATCTCACGTGAGAGAAAGAGTCTGCTGAAAATGATGGAAAGCGCCACTCTACACAGCAACTGACGCTGTGGTCAAAGTTGGAATTGCCACAGAACGCATTTTAAGATATTCAACACTCCACTGCCGTCTGACGACTAAAACGGATGGGGACCTCCTCCCCATCTTGTCACGTTTCATGTGTCAGGTACACCGTGACGAACGGGGGCGTATGAATCCCCTTCACACTGTGCGTTGCGCCCTGCAACAGATAAATAAATATAATAAATACGATAAAATAAAAACAATATAAATATTGGTATATGTATATATGTGTTAGGGTTTGAATAATTAGTATCGTACCGCGATACTAATTAATCATATTCGGTTCTTTACCGCCTCTGAAAAGTACCGGTCCAGTATCATCCAAAACTAATGTAAAGTATCAAACAACAGAAGAATAAGTGATTATTACATTTTAACAGAAGTGTAGATAGAACATGTTAAAAGAGAAAGTAAGCGGATATTAACAGTAAATGAACAACTAGATTAATAATTCATCTTCTACCACTTGTCCTTAATCATTTTGACTGCATACGTCAGCAGCTAAATTAGGAGCCTTTGTTTTGTATACTTACTAATAAAAGAAAAGTTGTTTAGTATGTTCACTATTTTATTTTAAGGACAAACTTGCAATAAGAAACAAGTTTAATGTACCCTAAGATTTTTTTGTCAAAATAAAGCCAATAATGCCATTTTTTGTGGTCCCCTTTATTTATAAAAGTACCGAAAAGTATCAAAAATAATTTTGGTATCGGGACAACACTCAAACGTGTAAATGTGTGTGTTTGTGTATATGTTTATATATGTATGTGTAAATACAGTGTATGTGTGTATATGTATATATGTATGTGTGTGTATATATGTATATATATGTGTGTATATTTATATACTGTATATATGTGTGTGTATATCTATGTATGTATAAATATGTATGTGTATATATGTATGTATGCATGCATATATCTATATGTACAAACCCCGTTTCCATATGAGTTGGGAAATTGTGTTATATGTAATTATAAACGGAATACAATGATTTGCAAATCCTTTTCAACCCATATTCAATTGAATGCACTACAAAGACAAGATATTTGATGTTCAAACTCAAACTTTATTTTTTTTTTGCAAATAATAATTAACTTAGAATTTCATGGCTGCAACACGTGCCAAAGTAGTTGGGAAAGGGCATGTTCACCACTGTGTTACATGGCCTTTCCTTTTAACAACACTCAGTAAACGTTTGGGAACTGAGGAGACACATTTTTGAAGCTTCTCATGTGGAATTATTTCCCATTCTTGCTTGATGTACAGCTTAAGTTGTTCAACAGTCCGGGGGTCTCAGTTGTGGTATTTTAGGCTTCATAATGCGCCACACATTTTCAATGGGAGACAGGTCTGGACTACAGGCAGGCCAGTCTAGTACCCGCACTCTTTTACTATGAAGCCACGTTGATGTAACACGTGGCTTGGCATTGTCTTGCTGAAATAAGCAGGGGC
>NC_084750.1:2782862-2972862 GCF_033978785.1 Entelurus aequoreus
TATATATATAGATATATATATATTAGGGCTGCAACTAACGATTAATTTGATAATCGATTAATCTGTTGATTATTACTTCGATTAATCGATTAATAATCGGATAAAATAGACAAACTACATTTCTATCCTATCCAGTATTTTATTGAGAAAAAACAGCATACTGGCACCATACTTATTTTGATTATTGTTTCTCAGCTGTTTGTAAATGTTGCAGTTTATAAATAAAGGTTTATTTTTTTTAAAAACTAAAAAAAAACCTCTGCGCATAGCATAGATTCAACGAATCAATGACTAAATTAATCGGCAACTTTTTTAATAATCGATTTTAATCTATTTAATCAATTAGTTGTTGCAGCCCTAATATATATATATATATAATATATATATATATATATATATATATATATATATATATATATATATATATATATATATATATATATATATATATATATATATATATATACACACACACACACACATATATAGGCGGTCAGTATGATGCAGCCAAGTCGTACACCACTGTAAACGACAAGAGAGAGTCTGAGCACGCCTGGCAAAGTTGCACCCAACCCTGCAGAGTGTTGCACAAAGGTGTACATACTCCATCAATGATGGCGGCTGAGAAGCGACAGGAAGAGAGGAGGTGTGACTCAAGAGTGTGTCTTTAGTTTATTGATTGCTGTCGATGTCTCACGCGGACAAGAAGGGACTTGTAGATCAATTAAAATCCTATCACCACTTTAGTAGGATACATGCCAAGAAAACTACACGACTTTCTCCGACTGTAAAATGGGTTTTTTCTTATTTATTAGTAAAAAGATATAGACAATAGTTTACATCACGGTTGTCAAACTCAAGGACTGGGGTCCAGATTTGGCCCGCCACATAATTTTTTTAGGCCCGCAAATCCCTGAAAATAACGCTTTTTTTACTAAACATATTTGTCCTTTCCAATTTGACATTAAAAAAATACATGTATCGCATGTTTTTCAACTTTTCATTATTTAAATATTTAATAAATAACTTTAACATTATCTAATAATGCGTTAACTATTACATTATCATACATTCCAAAACATTTTTCTTAAAATAAGTATTAAACATCTGCCGGATTTATGATGTCGAAGCAAAATTTTCATCAAGTTGTACACTGTAAAAATTACAATAGATTTTACGGTAACATCCTGGCGACTGAAAAAAACAAAAACACCTTTGGTCCGGTTTTTCCATGTACAGTAAAACACAATCAAAACACGGTAAAAAAAACTAGCGTACAAAAACAGTGTCTCTGGTTTTCCATTCCATTTACAGTAATATGCTGTAAAAACCACAGAAAATGTTACTGTAAAATTCTGAGCTGCCAGTTTTTTACAGCAAAATCTAAAGATTTGTTTTTACATCGTATGTAAAAAAAAAACAACTAACTATATTAATCGAATGCATATGTAATTCTGTAATATCATGCTCATATTCATACATATTATTCCCTGTTACAAGCGGCTCTCTGAGGGCAGCTAAGCTATAACTGCGATGTGGCCCTCAATTTCACACGCCCGGTTTACATGATCCATTCTCAAACTCCACAAATAAAATGAATTTTTTTTTTTCTTGCTAACAGGTGCAGCACAGCAGATAAACAGACATACTTCGTTTTTTTTAAATTGTTATTTGCATAGTCACTAGTCGCTAGGCAGAATTCACAGGAGTAAGTTACAGGCAATTAAAAAGGTGGCAAAAAATGACAGCCGCGCCAACGCCATTGAAAATACAGTGGAACCTCGATTTACAAACTTAAGTGGTCCCTAACACGTTTCGTAACCCGAAAAGTTTGTATAGTGAAGCAGAGTTTCTCATAAGAAACAATGTAAACATGAATAATTGGTTCGAGTCTCGACAAAAATCCCCCTTTTAGTAAAATACTGCACATTTTTAAGGCACTGTAATGTAATGAGCTTCAAGAGGTAGTCACTTGAAATGGTTTTCACTTTACAGGTGTGCTAGAAGATCATCGAGAGAAGGCCAAGAGTGTGCAAAGCATTAATCAGAGCAAAGGGTGGCTATTTTGAAGAAACTAGAATATAAAACATGTTTTCAGTTATTTCATCTTTTTTTTGTTAAGTACATAACTCCACATGTGTTCATTCATAGTTTTTATGCCTTCAGTGACAATCACACTGAATGAGAAGGTGTGTCCAGACTTTTGGCCTGTACTGTACACAAGTATGTATGTGTGTGTGTATATATATATATATATATATATATATATATATATATATATATATATATATATATATATATATATATATATATATATATATATATATATATATATATATATATATATATATATATATATATATATGTCTTAATTAGATTATCCAAAAAATAGTGCTCGATACCGTGGTAGAGCGTAATATGTATGTGTGGAAAAAAAATCACAAGACTATTTCATCTCTACAGGCCTGTTTCATGAGGGGTTTTCCTCAATCCTCGGAAAACCCCTCATGAAACAGGCCTGTAGAGATGAAATAGTCTTGTGATTTTTTTTCCACACATACATGTATATATATATATATATATATATATATATATATATATATATATATATATATATATATATATATATATATATATATATATATATATATTAGGGCTGCAACTAGCGATTAATTTGATCATCAATTAATCTGTCGATTATTAATCGATTAATAATCGGATAAAAGAGACAAATTTCATTTCTATCCTTTACAGTATTTTATTGGAAAAAACCCAGCATACTGGCACCATACTTATTTTAAATATTGTTTCTCAGCAGTTTATAAATAAAGGTTAATAAAAAATAAAATAAAAAATTGCCTCTGCGCATAGCATAGATCCAACAAATCGATGACTAAATTAATCGGCAACTATTTTTATAATTGATTGGAGCACATACTTGTTTGTCACAAAAAATATTCATGAAGTTTGGTTCTTTTATGAATTTATTATGGGTCTACTGAAAATGTGACCATTTCTGCTTGGTCAAAAGTATACATACAGCAATGTTAATATTTGGTTACATGTGCCTTGGCAAGTTTCACTGCAATAAGGCGCTTTTGGTAGCCATCCACAAGCTTCTGGTTGAATTTTTGACCACTCCTCTTGACAAAATTGGTGCAGTTCAGCTAAATTTGTTGGTTTTCTGATATGGACTTGTTTCTTCAGCATGGTCCACACGTTTAAGTCAGGATTTTGGGAAGGCCATTCCAAATATTTTAATTATAGCCTGATTTAGCCATTCCTTTACCTCTTTTGATGTGTGTTTGGGGTCATTGTCCTGCTGGAACACCCAACTGCGTCCAAGACCCAACCTCCGGGCTGATGATTTTAGGTTGTCCTGAAGAATTTGGAGGTAATCCTTCTTTTTCCATTGTCCCATTTAAAGCACCAGTTCCATTGGCAGCAAAACAGGCCCAGAGCATAATACTACCACCACCAGGTTTGACGGTAGAAAAGGTGTTCCTGGGATTAAATCCCTCACATTTTCTCCTCCAAACATATTGCTGGGTATTGTGGCCAAACAGCTCAATTTTTGTTTCATCTGACATCACATGGACAAAGATAAGACCTTCTGGAGGAAAGTTCTGTGGTCAGATGAAACAAAAATTGAAGCGTTTGGCCACAATACCCAGCAATATGTTTGGAGGAGAAAAGGTGACGCCTTTAATCCCAGGAACACCATTTCTACCGTCAAACCTGGTGGTGGTAGTATTATGCTCTGGGCCTGTTTTGCTACCAATGGAACTGCTTTAAATGGGACAATGAAAAAGTAGATGTACCTCCAAATTTTTCAGGACAACCTAAAATCATCAGCCCGGAGGTTGAGTCTTGGGCGCACGTCAAAAGTGGTAAATTAATGGCTAAATCAGGCTAGAATTAAGGATTTAAAATGGCCTTCCCAAAGTCCTGATTTAAACGTGTGGACAATGCTGAAGAAATAAGTCCATGTCTGAAAACCAACAAATTTAGCTGAACTGCACCAATTTTGTCAAGAGGAGTGGTCAAAAATGTTACCAGAATCTTGCCAGAAGCTTGTGGATGGCTACCAAAAGCGCCTTATTGCAGTGAAACTCGCCAAAGGACATGTAACCATTCCACGATTGTGGAAATAAACTCTCAGGAAGTGCTGCTTGCCGCGGTAGCTCTTCGAAATAGCCGCGCCCTTGTGTACAGGATGTAAACAGGACGTGACATAGGGTGCCCCGCCTCTTCAACATGGCCGCGCTTGCGTGTACAGGAAGTGATGTCATCAAAATGCCATCAAGAAGTCCACAAAATGAATGAATGAAGCGTTCGCACACAGGGGCATATTTGGCGTGACGTCAAGGTTCGTAAACTGAAACGGTCGCAAATAAAGGCGTTGGTGAATGGAGATTCCACTGTCGTATTCCAGCCACCAGAGAGTTTTAAGAGAATGCCTACCGTCCACATGCTGATGAAAAGCATCTATTATATTTCTCCACACTAACAAACCTTGTTTCGATCCATCAGTTGGATCCACTTGCTGCTTTTATTTGTTCAGTATTTGCTTTTTTCAGCAATAACAGAATCAGGCGCTTCGAACGTTTCACCGCACGTGAATTAGTGACTTCTCCCACAGCTGCAGACGGGCGTGGAGCGTCAAAGCCTCCCATGTGAACACTGGGAAGTGTGTGTGTGTGTGTGTGTGTGTGTGTTCTTGTATTTCTCTGCTTCTTGAGACATCAACAAGGAAAAGTACCTTCCATATGAGGAGCGGTGAACAAGTTACGGAAAAGCATTGCATCTAATAGAGAATGTCTCATTAGCACCCCTGGTGGTGAAATCTATCAAAATTAGGGGGGTCCCAAAAAAATGTAAACTGTCGGTTCTAAAAGTGCTCCCCCTCTGGTCAACATATGAAATAACAAGTGTGTGTAAGATATTGAAATTCGCCCCCTTTTGCCAAAATGAATAAAAAATTAAAATAAATATGTATATAGAGACGTACTGTAATAACGAAGTAAATAGGGAAGATTAAAAACAAATTACAAACAAAAAATTCCATCCTTTTTTTTTTTTACTAAAATCTGTCTTTTTCTCACAATGTGTCAACTTTTTTCTTATAAAATTGGGAACAATTTCTCATATTCTTTCTGTGTCTGTAATATTGCAATATTTTCTCGTAAAATTATTACTTTTTTAATGTAAAATTATTACTTTTTAACGCAAAATGGTGACATTTTTTATATAAAATTCTGACTTTTATCGCAAAACTGCGACTGTTATTAGGTAAAATTCCAACTTTTATCATATTGCATAAATGTTCAGTTTTTCTTGTGAAATATTGACTTGCGTTGAGTAAAATTACGACTTTTTATTATAAAAATGCCAAAATTCTAAGTTTTCCTTGTGAAATTGTGACATTTTTCCTGTGAAATTCCAACTCATTTTTCACAACAAGCTTTTTTATATTTACATAGTATATACAGTTGTGCTCATAAGTTTACATACTATGGGATAATTTTTGATCTCTTGGCCATTCTTCAGAGAATATGAATGATAAATGACAAAAGAATTGTCAAAGGATCTGCGAGAAAAGGCAATTGAACTGCATAAAACAGGAAAGGGGTATAAAAAGATATCCAAGGAATTGAGAATGCCAATCAGCAGTGTTCAAACGCTGATTAAGAAGTGGAAAATGAGGGATTCACGTCGACCAGCAAAGATTTCAGCTACAACTGCCAGGAAAATTGTTCGAGATGCAAAGAAAAATTTACAAATAACTTCGGTTGAAATACAGGACTCTCTGAAAAATTGTGGTGTGGCTGTTTCAAGATGCACAATAAGGAGGCACTTGAAGAAAAATGTGCTGCATGATCGAGTCGCCAGAAGAAAGCCATTTCTGCGCAAATGTTACAAAGTATCCCGCTTACATTACGGCAAACAGCACAGAAACAAGCCTCAAAACTTTTGGAACAAAGTAATTTGGAGTGATGGCTTTCTTCTGGCGACTCGATCATGCAGCCCATTTTTCTTCAAGTGCCTCCTTGTTGTGCATCTTGAAACAGCCACACCACAATCTTTCAGAGAGTCCTGTATTTCAGCCGAAGTTATTTGTGGATTTTTCTTTGCATCTCAAACAATTTTCCTTGCAGTTGTGGCTGAAATCTTTGTTGGTCGACCTGAATCCCTCATTTTCCACTTCTTAATCAGCGTTTGAACACTGCTGATTGGCAATTCTCAATTCCTTGGATATCTTTTTATACCCCTTTCCTGTTTTATGCAGTTCCATTACCTTTTCTCGCAGATCCTTTGACAATTCTTTTGCCTTCCCCATGACTCAGAATCCAGAAACATCTGTGCAGCACTGGATGAAATATGCAATGGTCTGTCAGAAGCCCATAAACTCACTGACCTTTTATACACAAACATTATTTACAAACAAACATGTCACAGGTGAGGATTGGAACCTTGATTAGCCATTCAAACCTGTTTGTGTCAACTTTCTTGCATGTTATCAGATCAAAGTCACTGGGGTATGTAAACTTTTGATCAGGGTCATTTGGGTACTTTTTTTTGTGTCATTTTGATTTAAAAAGAGTAAACACAGTTGTTTGCCAATAAATAGCTTCACACAACCATTAAGCATGAGTGGAAGAAAGGTTTTTGTGTTATCATTCATATTCTCTGAAGAATGGCCAACAAATCATAAATTCTCCCAGGGTATGTAAACTTATGAGCACAACTGTATATATTATTAATGTTGTAAATACAAATCTTTATACATCTAAAAAGGGTGGTCTTGAAGAGGTAGGCATTATTCGGAGGTCTCAAAGTAACAAATAGAATAATGTGTGCGTGTGTGTGTGCGTGTGCGTGTTTTGGGGGAAATTTACTCTACAAGCTGTAACTGCATTTGCTGTCGTCAAGGTTTGTATATTCGAAAAGTCTGCAAATATGTGAAAATGTCCTCTTCATTTCTGAAGCAAACACTGAAAAGAATGTCGCCTATTCTGCAGTGCACTGTGTAAAGTTACCGTGTTATATTCATGCTGGCAAATAAATGAAAAGCATCATAGCAAACATTTTTTTACCTTTATTTACCCAGAGAAGGTCCCATTGGGATTAGGAATCTCTTTTTCAAGGGAGTCTTGCACAATCACATCAATGGGCTCATTTAAAGGGGACCTTTTTATGCATAAGCAACTTTTATGACCTATTAGTACCTGTAACGAACCAGACCGTTTTGGCTTAATTTTAAATGACTTCGGCCCAGTTTGAGGAACCCCGGGGGGCAAGTTCACGAAGACGTCACCTCCGGAAGTTTGAAACGTTAAAATCTTGAAAACGAAAGCACCGCCAATCAATATTTTTTTGCAGGACAACTGTAGCACAAAAGAATGAGATTATTTTTGGCTAAATTTGGAGAACGGGGGGGCTGGATGACCTTTAATTGACCTATAAAATCATCTTCAACAACTCTTGAACGAAAAAAACACAACCACTTTACCTGCACAAACCAGCACAAACGATTGGGACTGGCTTGGGGAGGTTTTGAAATAGTTAAGGGGTGTTTATATGTAATAACATATTAATTACATGTTAATAATATAAAAACTATTATAGTTACACCAAACATTTTTGCAGCACAAACGAATGAGACCATTTGTTTGTGAAAGTTTAACTGTTCAAACGCAGAACAAACGATAACGGCTGGTTTGGGGAAGTTTTGACATAGTGATGGATTGTGTATATGTGATAACTTAATTACACGTTAATAACATAGAGACATAAAACGTTAACTTAAAATCTATAATAGTTAGACCAAAAACGCTTGCAACACAAACACATCACAAATGAATGAGACTATTTCGGTTTAATTTGGAGAAAGTGGGGTCGAGCTGAGCTTTGATTGACCTGTAAAATAATCTTTAATAACTCAGAAACGAAAACATCACAAACAACCACTTTGCCTGCACAAACCAGCACAAATGATTGGGACTGGTTTGGGGAGGTTTTGACATAGTTCAGTGGTGTTTATATGTAATAACAAATTAACTACATGTTAATAACATAACTATTATAGTTACACCAGACATTTTTGCAGCACAAGTGAATGAGACAATTGTGGATTAAAATAATCTTTGATAACTCAGAAACAAACATTCAAACTGCACAAACGCAGGACAAACGATAAGGGCTGGTTTGGAGACGTTTTGACATAGTTAAGGATTGTTTGTATGTAATAACTTAACAACACATTAATAACATAAAAAACAAAACATTAACTTAATCTATAATAGTTAGACCAAAAATGTTTGCAACACAAATAGGGCTGGGCGATATGGCCTTTTATTAATATCTTATTTATAGGCCATGTCACGATACATGATATACTGTATACCTCAATATTTTGCCTTAGCCTTGAATTAACACTTGATGCATATAATCACACCAACATGAGGATTCTATGTGTCTACATTAAAACATTCTTGTTCATACTGCATTAATATATGCTCATTATAACTTTCATGCAGAGAGGGAAATCACAACTAAGTTAATTGACCAAAACTGTATTTATTAAACAGTTATTAAGCAGTGGCACAAACATTCATGTCATTTCCAAAACAAAACGTGCAAGTTTGTCAGAGACGTTTTAAAACAAGCTATTAGTGCACGTTTGTGCATGATGTCACTAAGATGACATATCGAAACAACATTAAATTAAAGTGCACTTTTTGTACAGAACTCCACTACAATAGTTTAAAACAAATAAAGTGCACTTTTGTGCATGATGTCACACAAGATATTTCAATAAATGTCAAATAAAAATGAGCTGCATAATAGGAAATCAAATAGTGTTCGTCCTTCGCTATGTGGTAGGTTCCTGCAGACGTTAGCTCCTTCTGTTGTTGACTAGTTTTTGTTTATGTGGAAATGGAAGATGCCAGGCTCAATTGGGTCAGTGCTGGTTGCTTCGGCATTTTGTGGGATGTTGACATGCGGAGTTTCAAGCACTCTTCTTTCTCTAGCGGGTGACTTTTCAAATGATGCTACAAATTAGTAGTGCTGCTACTTTTTGTAGCAACGCTTTTGCCGCATACTTGACATATTACGGTTGTCTGTTCAACATCTTCCCGCTTGAAGCCAAACCACCGCCAGACGATGCTGTGTTTCTTGGGAATTAATTCTTCCTCCATTTGTTACCAGATTTGCACCATCTTTCTCTCGTGTTACCACTCGCACCACTCTGCTAGCATCGCAGCTAACTTTACCCATGCCGCTACCTCTCTGCTCCGCGAGGGCGTATGACTTTGCACGCACGACAGTATGTGACGTATGTAAGAAGGTGCGTGCGCTTGTTTTACGTCTCTGTGAGAAGGAGAGACAAGAAAGAGTGAGAAATGCCTGTAGTGTAATGCCGGCAGCTAAAAGCAACTGCATGAGAACATATACTCGAATACTCACCTAGCCCTAAACACAAACACATCCCAAATAATTGAGACTATTTTGGTTTAATTTGGAGAAAGTGGGGTCGACCTGACCTTTGATTGACCTATAAAATAATCTTTATTAACTCAGAAATGAAAGCAGCACAAACAAACATTTTAACTGCACAAACCTGACCTATAAAATAATCTTTAATAACCCACGTTTACTGTATAACTTAATATGACCCCTTGAAGGTAGTTTTTCTATTGATCTTGTATCATATACTTTTTTTTAATTACAAAACCCAAAACCAGTGAAGTTGGCACGTTGTGTAAATCGTAAATAAAAACAGAATACAATGATTTGCAAATCCTTTTCAATTTATATTCAATTGAATAGACTGCAAAGACGGGCAGCACGGTGAAAGAGGGGTTAGTGCGTCTGCCTCACAATACGAAAGTCCAGGGTTTGATCCTGCGCTCGGGATCTTTCTGTGTGGAGTTTGCATGTTCTCCCCGTGACTGCGTGGGTTCTCTCCAAGTACTCCGGCTTCCTCCCACCTCCAAAAACATGCACCTGGGGATAGGTTTATTGGCAACACTAAATGGTCCCTAGTGTGTGAATGTGAGTGTGAATGTTGTCTGTCTATCTGTGTTGGCCCTGCGATGAGGTGGCGACTTGTCCAGGGTGTACCCCGCCTTCCGCCCGAATGCAGCTGAGATAGGCTCCAGCACCCCCGCAACCCCGAACGGGACAAGCGGTAGAAAATGGATGGATGATAGACTGCAAAGACAAGATACTTAATGTTCGAACTGAGAAAAAACTTTTTTTTTGCAAATAATCATTAACTTAGAATTTAATGGCAGCAACACATTGCAATAGAGTTGGCACAGGGTCATTTTTACCACTGTGTTACATGGCCTTTCCTTTTAACAACACTCAGTAAACGTTTGGGAACTGAGGAGACCAATTTTTGAAGCTTTTCAGGTGGAATTATTTTCCATTCTTGTTTGATGAATAGCTTAATTTGTTCAACAGTCCAGGGGTCTCCGTTGTGGTATTTTAGGCTTCATAATGCGCCACATATTTTCAATGGGAGACTACTACCACTACTACTACTAAGGTCTGGACTATAGGCAGGCCAGTCTAGTACCCACACTCTTTTACTACGAAGCCACGCTGTTGTAACACGTGGCTTGGCATTGTCTTGCTGAAATAAGCAGGGGCGTCCATGATAACGTAGCTTGGATGGCAACATATGTTGCTCCAAAACCTGTTTGTACTTTTCAGCATTAATGGTGCCTTCACAGATGTGTAAGTTACCCATGTCTTGGGCACTAATACACCCCCATACCATCACAGATGCTGGCTTTTCAACTTTGCGCCTAGAACAATCCGGTTGGTTATTTTCCTCTTTGTTCCGGAGGACACAACGTCCACAGTTTCCAAAAACAATTTGAAAAGTGGACTCATCAGACCACAGAACACTTTTCCTCTTTGCATCAGTCCATCTTAGATGAGCTCGGGCCCAGCGAAGCCGGCGGCGTTTCCGGGTGTTGTTGATCAATGGCTTTCGCTTTGCATAGTAGAGTTTTAACTTGCACTTACAGATGTAGCGACAAACTGTAGTTACTGACAGTGGTTTTCTGAAGTGTTCCTGAGCCCATGTGGTGATATCCTTTACACACTGATGTCGGTTTTTGATGCAGTACCGCCCGAGGGATCGAAGGTCACAGGTCTTGCTGCTTACGTGCAGTGAGTTCTCCAGATTCTCTGAACCTTTTGATGATATTACAGACCGTACATAGTGAAATCCCTAAATTCCTTGCAATTGCTGGTTGAAAAATGTTGTTATTAAACAATTTACTCCCGCATTTGTTGACAAAGTGGTGTGCCTCGCTCCATCCTTGTTTGTGAATGACTGAGCATTTCATGGAAGCTGCTTTTATACCCAATCATGGCACCCACCTGTTCCCAATTAACCTGTTCACCTGTGGGATGTTCCAAATAAGTGTTTGATGAGCATTCCTCAACTTTCTTAGTCTTTTTGCCACTTGTGCCAGCTTTTTTGAAACATGTTGCTGGCATCAAATTCCAAATGAGCTAATATTTGCAAAAAATAACAAAGTTTTCCAGTTCGAACAATAAATATCTTGTCTTTGCAGTCTATTCAATTGAATATTTGCAAATCATTGCATTCTGTTTTTATTTAAGATTTTTCACAATGTGCCAACTTCACTGGTTTTGGGTTTTGTATTTGTTGTATAATCTCAGAAAGGTTACCCATGCTCACATTATTTTTTTTTACTGAACTTGTTGTTTTATTGCGGTTGTAACATGCTCACGTGCTTTTATCGAATCAGATAGTTCATAATCAATCCTATCTCATCGGAAAGTAACTAGATCTCCTTTTCGTCATCATCAAAGCTCGCTCACTGACTTCACAAGTGAAAACCTTTGCTCTTTGGCAAAAGTTTATTTGGATGCGGAGCCCACAGCTTCAGGAATTCTCTCGGGTAGTCGCTGTGCAATTGTGCACGATGGAAGTATAACGGCATAAATCTGCCGGTGTGAGAAAAATGGTATGAAGAGGAGAGTGTTGCCACTCAGGCTGCGAGTGTGTCTGCTCGTTAATGTGTTCAAGTGCTTTGGCAGCTCTGATGGAGGCTGACAGACTTATTTATTATTGCTATTGTTTCACGCCGCACTGCAGTCTTGGCGTCCACCAACTTCTATTTGTAGGGGTGCCGAAAAAAAGCAATTCTTATTTGTAACGATTCTTAATTGATAAAAAAAATTATAAAATCCCTTTAAAAAAAAATATGACTCAGGTGCTCGGCTGTATAATTGGCTAAAAAAGTTATCATGCTAATGTTAGCATGTTAAAATGTTAATGTTAGCACGCTAACACTTAACATGTGCCAGTTACTAAGTTATAGGACTCTGAGGTTTTCAGCTGTAAAATTGGCTAAAAAAAGTTAGCGTGCTAGAATACTAACGTTAGCATGCTAACACTTAGCATCTGTCAAGTACTAAGTCATATGACTCTGAGCGCGTTCGGCTGCAAAATTGGCTAAAAGAGTTACCACGTTAAGTTTAGCACGCTAGCATGTAAATGTTAACATGCTAATAGTTAGCATGCTAATGTTAGCATGCTAACACTTAACATGTGTCAGGTACCAAGTTATAGGACTCTGAGGTGTTCGGCTTTAAAATTGGCTAAAAAAGTTAGCATGCGTCAAGTACCAAGTCATATGACTGAGCACATTCGGCTGCATAATTGGCTAAGTTGGAATATTGATTTATAAATGGTTGATTTATATAGGCTAGTTTTGTCAGGTACAAAACTAGCCTATATAAATCAACCATTTATAAATACACATCAGTAGGCTCAATGAACCTCTTCATCATACTTGGAATATTAATGTTAGCATTCTAAAATGTTAAAGTTAAAGGAGCCATATGTAATGATTTCATGTCAAGTCATTATTAAATGGTCCTAAAATGTCAAACGGCATTAATAAATCATGTTATTTTCGAACACCTCCAAAACTGATAACATTAGTTCAGCCGGGATATGTTTATTTAAAAATTATATTTACAGCCCTGAAATCTTGTTATTGTTTTCATTTTCGATGCCCCGCCCTCCACCATTTGACCAATTAGAAAGTCCGTGAGTGTGTCACATCCAGGTTCCCAGTTAAGCACCGCCCTATTCGTCTGGCTACTGCCACTGGTAAAGTTACTAAACATGTCAGACCTTAGTAAATGTATGGACGGAATAGTCAATTAATTTCGTCATTGTTTTTGTCAATGTGCGTTTGTGGTGACCCTATTTCAGTCAGGGGAAAATACAACCAGGACGTAAACATTTTTGTCAACAAAATGAACACTTCATAAAATGTAATCATTAGATTACTCGTCACAGGCAAAAGTAATGGCATTAGTAACACAGCTATTACAGACACTGGTAAACAACAACAAACTGCTATAGTTACACAAAGTGTTTTTCGATCAAATCTTACTAAATCGTCACTCGAGTCACACCCAAAGGCATCTTGGGAGGCGAGATGTAACTGCAACCCCCAACCCCCGGCTCCTCTCTCGTGTTTCTGCTCATCTACGCAAACCTCTGTTGTCCACAGCCCAGCGACCTAATGAGGGTCTGGGCCGGGGCGATCCAGTTTCACACATTTCATCGATTCTGGGTTTACTCCTGCGCGTGGATCAAACACACACACGCATGAGATCGGGGCTGTGACGCCAGGGCAACAATGCCGGAAAAAAAAAAAAAAAGGAGAAGAAGAAATGGAGAGTGCTGCACCCAAAGCGTCTCCAAGGGGGAGAAAAGGGGAGGGGGATTACTTTGGGACAAGGCTTTGGAGAGGGTGGGCGGCGCTCATGTCCAGATCGGCAGATAACGAAGCGTGCAACATTTAGGTCTGTCTGGATCTTGTTCCACCAATTTGTACCGAGCGGCGCCTCATCTGATAAGGCTGTGCTTGCACTCGACCGACTGGCCGGACGGAGCAAGACCGAGGTCACAGCGCTGCAACTCAAGCGTCTCAACCGCATTCTTTCACGCTTCATTGGTGTACCCTATAATTTTAAGCATTACCGGAACTGATTTTTTAAGCGCCTTGATTTCCGTTTCCATATCAGCGCACTTCCCGACTTCTGGCAACACATGTGTGTTCCTACTTCCAGAAACAAACGCGAGAGTCTTATAATCATGGCAGATTCGGTAACAAACAACAAAGACGACTATTTTTGGACAAATTCACAACCTTATCTTCTTGAATACACGGAGGATGAACTGCTGCTTCTAGAAGCCAGCACGAAGGAAGAGAGAGACGTTGGAGCAGACGGAAGCTGAGAGAATGAGGTGAAAGTGACTTTGACTTCCACACTGATGTGGAATTTAAAGCCATGCTATTTCGACATAAATGGAACGTTTACCCAAATAAACTGGAAAAAGTATGTCCATCTAGTTCAGGGGTCGGCAACCTTTACCACTCAAAGAGCCATTTTGGCAAGTTTCACAAATTAAAGAAAATGATGGGAGCCACAAAAAAAAAAAATGTATTTAAAATGAAAAACACCGCATATAAAGCTTTAATTGCTTTGTGCTATGTTAACCAGGGGTCTCAGACACACGCACCGGCACGCACTTTAATATGGAAAATTGATGTCAGTGCGGCCCGCGAGTTTTGAATCAATGGCGCTTGATAGCGTCATACTTGCCAACACTCTCATTATTTCCGGGAGACTCCCAAATATCAGGGAGTGATGTCACTGCTTACGGTGCCCTCTACAGCCTGCCCAAACAGTGTACCTGCTCGGCCACATGTAGAATGCAGCTTCAGCTTGTTCACGTAAGTGACAGCAAGGCGTACTAGCTCAGCAGCCACACAGCTTACACTGACGGTAGCCGTACCGTATAAAACAACTTTAACACGGTTACGTTACAAATATGCGCCACACTTTGAACCCACACCAAAAAAGAATGACAAACACATTTCTGGAGAACATCTGCACTGTAACACAACACAAACACAACACAATAAATACCCAGAATCCCATGCAGCACTAACTCTTCCGCTCAACCGACGCACGGAAGAGTGGGGGGTTGATGTGTGGGGGGGTTTTGTGGTAGCGGGGGTGTATAATCTAGACCGGAAGAGTTAGGGCTGCTTGGGATTCTGGGTATTGGTTGTGTTGTGTTTATGTTGTGTTACAGTGGGATGTCCTCCAGAAATGTGTTTTTCATTCTTTTTTGGTGTGGGTTCACAGTGTGGCGCATATTTGTAACGTAACAGTGTTAAAGTTGTTTTACGGCTACCGTCAGTGTAAGCTGTGTGGCTGATGACTAAGTATGCTTTGCTGTCTCCTACGTGTGCAAGTAAAAGCTACATACAACATGTGGCCGGGCTGGCACGCTGTTTGTAAATGCTATAGAGGACAATTACTGCAGTGCAATCAGGGCACGCCCTTAATTTAGTAATTAGAGTGAAAATAGGATTATATTTTCCCTGGGAGTTATCTAGGAGAGGCACTGAGATCCATAAGTCTCCTGGTAAAATCAGGGGGGTCGGCAAGTATGCAGCTGAGCCGCATCAGAGTGGTCAAAGAGCCGCATGCGGCTCCGGAGCCGCGGGTTGCCGACCCCTGATCTAGTTAGTCACACTTTATATTGATCATGGTACATGCAGCCCATCATGCGTGCTATTGCAACTACAGGAAATACACTTTCTGGCTCGCTGTGTACAAACAAAACATGAAATAATACTTTACAGATACTGTAAAATGATTGTTAATGTTTTTCAGTCACTAGATTGGTGTCCTATCGCACTGTGTTGTGCAATAAAATCTCAAACGTGTTTCGTGTTGTAGAAGCTAGCTTATCTCTTGCCGTAGTTAGCTTTTACGGTTAATACCGAAGCATGCCGATGTGTTAGTACGCTAGAAAAAGAGTTCCTGAGTGTTTGCTCTTACAATAACAATGTTGCTACAGCTTGGTTATTATACGGGTTACAGAAGGTAAATGAAGTATTGTTGACGGTTTTTGAATGCATTCTTAAAGTAATTTAGTAGTAGAATTGATTGCTAACATTAGCTGCATTGCTAGCCATTGTGAACGAGACAATTTTTATATGTTAGAATGCAAAAAAAAAAACAAAACAACTTTTTGTCTTTTTGTCTCTCATAATGATTGTGAACGATAGGCAAAATTCCCCCCAAAAAGTGCAGCTTTTCCGCCGTACTGAAAGACAATTATTGCAAAAACATTGCAGAAGTGGATACAAATATCAAAAATATCAATAATAAATGTTAAGTACATTATAAAATACACACACTTTTACTTATAAGATGTTAAAAGCTTTCTGGGATTAATACACCACATACTGGGTCTGATAATAAGAAAAGCAAAAGTGATGAAAAGAAACATAACAATACATAATTATCCGAAGCAAAAATTGGTTGAAATGACAAAAACCTCAAGCAGACAACAGGGTCATTAAATAAGGAGAAAACCCATACTTGGAAGTAGCGAGGCCTTTATTGTCCAGGTGAATCAACCAAGGCCTCATTTGCCTTGGAGAGGCTTTTTTAAACACGCTGAATGAGCACGGTGATTAAAGTGAAGAGGCAAGACACTGTAGACCTTCCACCAAGCACAGCACAGTTTTAATTGCACAAAAAAAAAACCCAACAGAACGTATTTTAATCCTGATCTCAACTTTTGCATGTACAACATTCGGGCTGTCCGTAACAGAACACACACAGCCTACATACGGAGGTTAATGGTGGCGTGCATCCTACATGTGCGTTGAAGACTTCAATTGTAAAAACTGTTCCTTGTACGCGGTCTAAAAGAGCTTTTAATCACCTGCTCGTTCTTGAGATGATTGATTATTGTTTCACGGTGGAAAGAGAAGAAGGACCACGCTGAGGGTGTAACAGTGCAGGGCATAGATTCTGCGGAAAAAAACAATCAAGCGGATCACAAGGCTGTCAAACAATTCCAGTTTGTTCAAACATCCGCCAAATTAAGCTAAGGCTTAAGCAAGGAAACGACAATTTAAAATATCAAAATCTGGAGGCACTCAAAGACTGTATTGAAGAGTGCTTCGATCGTCTGGTCATGGGAAAACCCTCGAAGACGCCAACCTCCGAACGGAGCCGCCCGGAAGACTCACCTGGCTATGTGTCACCGCCAGGAACAGACTTTGCTGATATCTTAGATCAGGGGTCACCAACCTTTTTGAAACCAAGAGCTACTTCTTGGGTACTGATTAATGCGAAGGGCTACCAGTTTGATACACACTTAAATAAATTGCCAGAAATAGCCAATTTGCTCAATTTACCTTTAACTATGTTATTAATAATTAATGATATTTACACTTAATTGGACGGTTTAAAAGAGGAGAAAACACGAAAAAAAATGACAATTAAATTTTGAAACATAGTTTATCTTCAATTTCGACTCTTTAAAATTCAAAATTCAACTGAAAAAAAGAGGAGAAAAACTAGCAAATTCGAATCTTTTTGAAAAAATTAAAAAAAGAATTTATGGAACATCATTAGTAATTTTTCCTGATCAAGATTAATTTTGGAATTTTGATGACATGTTTTAAATAGGTTATAATCTAATCTACACTTTGTTAGAATATATAACAAATTGGACCAAGCTATATTTCTAACCAAGACAAATCATTATTTCTTCTAGATTTTCCAGAACAAAAATTTTAAAAGAAATTCAAAAGACTTTGAAATAAGATTTAAGTTTGATTCTACAGATTTTCTAGATTTGCCAGAATTTTTTTTTTGAATTTTAATCATAATAAGTTTGAAGAAATATTTCACAAATATTCTTTGTCGAAAAAACAGAAGCTAAAATGAAGAATTAAATTAAAATTGATTTATTATTCTTTACAATAAAAAAAAAATGTACTTGAACATTAATTTAAATTGTCAGGAAAGAAGAGAAAGGAATTTAAAAGGTAAAAAGGTATATGTGTTTAAAAATCCTAAAATCATTTTTAAGGTTGTATTTTTTCTCTAAAATTGTCTTTCTGAAAGTTATAAGAAGCTAAGTAAAAAAATTAATGAATTTATTTAAACAAGTGAAGACCAAGTCTTTAAAATATTTTCTTGGATTTTCAAATTCTATTTGAGTTTTGTCTCTCTTAGAATTAAAAATGTCGAGCAAAGCAAGACCAGCTTGCTAGTAAATAAATACAATTTAAAAAATAGAGGCAGCTCACTGGTAAGTGCTGCTATTTGAGCTATTTTTAGAACAGGCCAGCGGGCTACTCATCTGGTCCTTACGGGCTACCTGGTGCCCGCGGGCACCGCGTTGGTGACCCCTGTCTTAGATTATATTGACAATAGGCTGATATGCTTGACGTCGAGGTGCTCCACAAGGAGTTCCAAGTCATCCGAGAGAGTCTGGACTTCGGGACAACAACAGGTCGTCTCTCTTGCCCAAGAGAACGCTGCTCTCCGTGAGTCCGTGAAATCCATCGCCGACGCAGAGACACAACTCACCTGGGAGTACAAGATCATGACGGAGACGATGATGGACCTCCAGGCGAGAAGCATGAGGGACAATCTGGTCTTAGTGTGAATCCCGGAAAAGACAGGAAGATCCAGAGGAAATCGTGAAGGCCTTCATGGAACACCAGCTCAAGCTCCCGAATTTCAGTGCCTCTCCCGAAAATCTCCCGGGACAACCATTCTCCCGAATTAATCCCGATTTCCAGCCGGACCTGAATGAGGACAGCCTGTCATCACGTCCACTTTTCCTCCATATAAACAGCGTGCCGGCCCAGTCACGTTATAACATCTACGGCTTTTGGAGCTCAGTGCGCAACTGCACACACAACAAGAAGGAGACTATTATATATGTCGCCGTTATCCATAGGTTTATCTATAAGCCATAAAGTAGGCAGGCACAGAGCTATTTCTCAGCTTGTGTTTATTCCAGCCGGCACGTTAATACACTGACACACAACATCCGGATTCCCATCATGCATTGCTTCAAAACTACGGCAAGTAGTAATGTCCAAACAAAGATAGTGACAGAGAATAGAACGAGGATGGACAATTCAACCCTAAACTCACTCCTTTCCTGCAAATTAAATTTCACCCATGCTCCTTCAAAGGCTGTGCTACTGGCTGCAAAGCATTGCACTTTCAAATACAACAATGAGTAGAGAGGAGTGTTATGTGTGTGTACAGTCAATGTGTAAAAAAAAATAACACTGATATTCAAGTATTTATTTTATGTATATATATATATAAGAAATACTTGAAATTTAGTGAATTTTAGCTATAAATATACTCCTCTCCCCTTAACCCTGCCCCCCGGCGCCCACCCCGAACCCGCCCACTTCAAACACCCCCCCCCCCCCCCCCCCCCCAATCTCCCGAATTCGGAGGTCTCAAGGTTGGCAAGTATGGGTCACGCCATAAAACCTTTATTTTTATTTTTTTTCTCCCGTGCATCATAATAGTCAACCGCTCTCTCTCTCTGAGAACTACCGGTATGTTTGTAATTATTCATTCTCTTTTTCCTCTCTTCCTAAAGCAATATCACTATATATTCCAACAGACACATAATTGATATCAATATAAAATTTGTTCGATAAAACAGTTGATAGCACGGTGGAAGATGGGTTAGTGCGTCTGCCTCACAATACGAAGGTCCTGAGTAGTCTTGGGTTCAATCCCGGGCTCGGGATCTTTCTGTGTGGAGTTTGCATGTTCTCCCCGTGACTGCGTGGGTTCCCTCCGGGTACTCCAGCTTCCTCCCACCTCCAAAGACATGCACCTGGGGATAGGTTGATTGGCAACACTAAATTGGCCCTAGTGTGTGAATGTGAGTGTGAATGTTGTCTGTCTATCCGTGTTGGCCCTGCGATGAGGTGGCGACTTGTCCAGGGTGTACCCCGCCTTCCGCCCGATTGTAGCTGAGATAGGCTACAGCGCCCCCCGCGACCCCGAAGGGAATAAGCGGTAGAAAATGGATGGATGGGAAAACAGTTGATATATATTAGTTTTTGGTCGGAAGAAACCAGAATTTATGAAGTCACTCGCGCTTTTGAGAACCCCGGAAACAGGAAGTGATCACTGAGCAATGGGAGGGACACGATAACAGCCAATCACGTATCAACGACCAAGTTTGGTTGCGCCGTCTTTTTGTCTCGCTGTGGATTCTCTGCATGGAGTCAGAAGAGAGAGTGCGATATCTTGATACGTCAACTCATTAACAGAAACTTGTCTTTAGTTTTGTTGCTTTTAATGCGGACCGTGCGGCAACATCCATTTAAGGAGTAGCTTCCCAAACTACTGTGTAGTGTTCAATAGCCTATACACTACTGCCATCTACTGTCTCAAATCTGCAACTACCTTTTAATCTACTTTATTCATTTTATTACCTTAGCCGTGATAATCCTACCTCGCTACCAGACACTCTCTCCACTGATAAATAGCACCCTTGGTGAGTTGGAAATTGTTTTACTGTATTTATTGGCAGGCTTCATTCAATAAGTCATTAAAAAGTATAAATAATTATCGATATTGATCAATATAAAAAACGTATATCGTAATATAGTTTTTGGCCATATTGCCCAGCCCTATGTTAAGGTGAACATACTGAACATGTAAATAAGGCTGAACAAAAGCATCCAACATTGACACATTGCCTCATTCACAAATGTAATTACTTTTTTACTATCTTCCTCTTAAAGATGTACATCATCTCAAATCTCAAAAGTATCAATATTTTTATTCTAGAGTCGATATTGCAGCACAGATATCGATGTTTCAGTTTCGATCCGCACATAACGACTTTCAGGGCCCACTTATTATTATTCATTATTTTTCTAAAGTCAATCTAAATCAGGGGTGTCCAACTACGGCCCATCGGCCAAGTGCGGCCTGCCGACGTCTTCAATTTGGCCCGCGAGACGTCATGAGTTCGACAAAGCACTGCAGAGTGCTATCATTTGAATCTTAAAATACCAGGCGGTCTCTGAATGCAACATATTTGTTGCCATCTTGTGCACAATGTGAGTAAATCAGATCAACCACCCCTGAAAGTACTGTTAACTAAAAGCACATACTGTACACAATCCAAACAACCTTCCCTAGTTATGGTGCAAAAATATAAAAAATTAAAATAATATAAAAGTCAACACACATGGTCACACACAACACAACCTGCTCACTGAACATTATGGCTATTATGAAAAAACGTCCTAACACCATAAAAATTTCAAAATTACATCCATTTAAATCAATTACAGTGCAGGCTGGGAAACATGTAAAACACTCTCACCACACTTATCCACGTTTGGCGTATTTTAGCTGCTTGATATTCCTGATTGATCACAAAACTTTGAGGTCGTCACGGAAGTAAACAAGGTAGAAGTCGAACTTTAACTGTCTCTTAATATCCACTTATATTAATGATATATTTATTATATTAGCATAGTTTGTACACACAAACGTGTATATATATATATATGTATGTATGTATATACAGTATATATATACTGTATATGTATGTGTGTATATATATATGTATGTATATATGTGTATGTGTATATGTGTATATATGTATGTGTATATATATGTATGTGTATATATATATATATATATATATATATATATATATACATATATACACACATACATATATATACACATATATATACATACAGTATATACACACATACATATATATATATATGTGTGTGTGTATATATGTATATATATATACGTGTGTGTGTGTATATATATATATATATATATATATATATATATATATATACACACACAGTATGTGTGTGTTACTTTACATGCAGTCGGCTTTCGGCCCACAGCCACGATTCTATACCCCAATGTGGCCCACAGGTTTGGACATCCCTGATCTACAGTAAATTATGTAATTCTACATGTTAAATGTCTTTAATATTAATGTGATGTCACTTAGTGGCAGTCAATTCCATTTGACTTATCTGTATTTTCCACAAAATCTATTTGCATGCATGGATCTAGGCGTCGTGTGTGTGTGTGTGTGTGTGTGTGTGTGTGTGTGTGTGTGTGTGTGTGTGTGTGTGTGTGTGTGTGTGTGTGTGTGTGTGTGTGTGTGTGTGTGTGTGTGTGTGTGTGTGTGTGTGTGTGTGTGTGTGTTGGGGCTGATGAGGGACAATAACGCGGTCCCGTCCATGATACAACAATGACCACGTCTGTTTCCTGTCAGTGGACGTCCTGAGCGCGTTATTTATCTCTGTCGTGACAGCACAGATTGATTGAAAAGCTGAGTGTTGCAATTAACCCCCGCCTACGACCATCAATCACCGTTACGCACGAAAAGGATAATCGGGTTAAATGCGCAGAGACAAATGAGGTGGCTGCTATCTGTTGATGGCTCGCTATTTCCACTAAGACGCGCAATCGCGACAATGTTCTTTGGGAAATAGACCACTCCCACAACTAAGGCTGAAACGATGACGTCGACTACGTCGACGTCATCGGTTACGTAAATACGTCGACACCGTGTTTGTGCGTCGACGCGTCGCATATTTACGTCACACTACCGTCATGGCGAAGCGCAAAGCAGACGATGCGAGCGGTGCGAGCGAGGGAGAAAAATCACGCCAAAAGTCGTCAAAAGTGTGGGAGTATTTCAATAAACGGCCTAATAATGTTGTTGTATGCACGCTGTGTCGAGCGGAAATGGCCTATCATAGCAGCACAACGGCTATGAACGAACATTTGAAAAGAAAACCATCAACCATCAACTAGTCAATCGTCCGCGCGAGTATACGTTGTCATCATTACACAAAAACCTGAATGTGTCATTTGTATCTGCTAGGGGTGTAACGGTACGTGTTTTGTATTGAACCGTTTCGGTACGGGGCTTTCTGTTCGGTACGGGGGTGTACCGAACGAGTTTCTAAGCTAAAGCTAACTTTAGCTGCTAAAGTCTTAACAATAACAAGCTGCTTTGCTCCTTATGCTTCTGTCTCAGCACGCAGCATTGTCCCACCCACACAACCATCTGATTGGTACACACGAAGCATTATCAGCCAATCAGCAGTGCGTATTCAAAACGTTACCAGCCAATCACCAGTGCGTATTCAGAGCGCATGTAGTCAGCGCTTCAGCGTCGAGCAGATAGGTGTTTAGCAGGTGAGCATCAGGCAGCGGACTCTCCCCAAATGATAATAAACACCTCCCAGTCAACTACTAGTAACATCACTATGAGCCCGTTGACCTTCTAGAAACTTAAACTGCAGCTCAGCTCACTCGCAGTCCTGGCTTGAGGTGAAGGCTAATTAGCTCTCAGTTCCAGCCACATCGACCCCTTCTGAGCGCCTATTTTCAGCTGCTGGGAATATTGTAAACAAGAAAAGAACCAGAGCATGTACACATGCTAACCTTTCTTCATTACAACTGTTAGTCACTCACTGGAATGAGTAGAATTGGTTATTGTGTACTGTGTTGGACTGGATGTTTATTTTGCACATTTTAAAAGCAATACTTAATGTTTACAGTGCTCCAGAATATTTACATTGGCACTTTTTTGTATTGGATGTTTATCTTTATTTTTGCACATTTTAGCAAATAAGCAATACTTTCACTTTTGTTGAAATGTTTACACTGTTGTTACAGAATATTTCGTTTTGCACTTTTTTGTATTGGATGTTTATCTTTATTTTTGCACATTTTAAAGCAAAATAAGCAATACTTTTACTTTTGAAATGCTTATTCTATTGCAGAATATTAAGATTTGCACTGGATGTTGACTTTTATATTTGCACATTAAAAAGCAAATAAGATACTTTTAATTTTGTTAAATGTTAAAAGTTTTAAATGTTTACATTGTTACAGAATATTTAGTCATGTTGTTGTCAATGTTGACTGAGCGGCCATACTTCTTTTTTTTTGTAAATAAAAGCCATGCCTTTTGAAAAAACTGGCCTACATTTATTTTTTCATCTTCATTTTGAATAAAAAAATAATCGGTAAAAGGAAAAATAATCTATAGATTAATCGAAAAAAATAATCTATAGATTAACCGATTAATCGAAAAAAATAATCTATAGATTAATCGATAGAAAAATAATCGTTAGCTGCAGCCTTACCCACAACACCTGCACCTACGAAAGGGAGGAAAAAGGACAAACATTTTGGCATAGGAGGTGCCTTTAACACATAGTTTTTGTTAATAACGAGCATGAATGTAAAACAATTTAAGTTTAACAATGTGTGTACATTCCACCTGTCTTTTCTCTTCAAAATAGTTTAACTGGAAATGCAGAAACAACTTTTACAAAGGCAACAACTAAGCAGTGGTTGCGGCTGAACACAATGTCTGCAAGGTGCAGGTCAGGCAGTGGTAGTGTTGTCCAGTCATGTATTTGTGTACTTTTCAAAATAAAGGTTGCGCAAAAAATGTCATTATTGGCTTTGTTTGAACATACAATCTTATGATACATGAAACATATGTTTCTTATTGTAATCAAATAATTTATGCATACAATAAGATGTTGAACATACTAGACAACTTGTCTTTTAGTAGTAAGTAAGCAAACAAAGGCTCCTAATTCGTCTGCTGACGTATGCAGTAACATATTGTCATTTCTTATTCTATTATTTTGTCAAAATTATGAAATTACTTGTTAATTTACTGTTAATATCTGCTTACTTTCTGTTTTAACATGTTCTACCTAAAATATTGATACTAGCACAATTGTCCTAGATGATATGAATGGGTTGGTGTTGGAATTTATGAAATCGGTGGAAAAATTTTGACGTAGTAACAGTTTGAATTGAGAATGAGTATTTCGGAGTTCCTGGAATTTGAGGAAATCCGGGAATTTGTACCAAAAAAAAAATAGGAGTGCTTGTTGTCCCAACTAAGAGGATTGTTTTGAAGGGAGAATGGTCAAAAACGGTTAAGAAATGTGGGATATACAGTAGATTGTTTAATGCCCATTTATTGTCAATGGTGAGAAAAACCGAGGAAATTCTGGGAAAACCGGGAATTTTGGGAAAGGGCAACCATGTTTTGCATTCGATATATCGGAAGAGGTGGCGACTTGTCCAGGGTGTACCCCGCCTTCCGCCCGATTGTAGCTGAGATAGGCTCCAGCGTCCCCCGCGACCCCGAAGGGAATAAGCGGTAGAAAATGGATGGATGGATGGATATCGGAAGAGTAGTGTGGGTGGATGGTTGAAAGGTCCGAATCGGGTTTAAAACTGCCATAACATTTAGAGAATGCAGGGCACTGTAGAACTATGAATACGTCCATTCATTTAATGGGAATTTCTTGGAAATTTGAGAATTTTAGGAAAACCGGCAATTTTTGAAAATATTGACACTTGCACAATTGTCCTAGATGATATGAATAGGTTGGTGTTGGAATTTTTTGGAATCGGTTGAAAAATGTTGACGTAGTAACACATTGAATTGAGAATGGGTATTTTGTAGTTCCTGGAATTTCAGGATAACCAGGAATTTGTATGAAAAAGAATGTGTTTTTTGAATATTTTGAAGGGGGAATGGTCAAAAACGTTTAAAAAATGTGGACTGTGAAAACTTTCTGGGAAGAGGTGAAAATACGGCAAGAAAATGTAAATCCAACCGGCAGCTTCTTGTCCTTAATTTTCTGAAATCTGGGATTTTATGGAATTTTTTTGTACCTGAAAAATGCTAGTTTGATTGTTCAAGGTGAGTGGAGTGTGTGGATGTTGGAATGGTTCAAATCAATGGAGAAATGTGGGATATACAGTAAATTGTATAATGCCTATTCATTGTCAATGGTGAGAAAAATCGGGGAAAATCTGGAATTTTGGGAAAGGGAAACCATGTTTTGCGATCAATACATGGGAAGAATAGTGTGATCCGAATCAGGTTTAAAAATGGCGCAAAATTTCGAGAATGCAGGGCATTGTAGAACTATGAGTACGTCCATTCGTTTAATGGGAATTTCTTGGAAATTTTAAAATTTCAGAAAAAACAGGAATTTTTGAAAAAATTGATACTAGCACAATTGTCCTAGATGATATGAATGGGTTGGTGTTGGAATTTTTGGAATCGGTTGAAAAATGTTGACGTACTAACAGTTTAAGTTAAAGTTAAAGTACCAATGATTGTCACACACACACTAGGTGTGGTGAAATTTGTCCTCTGCATTTGACCCATCCCCTTGGGGAGCAGTGGGCAGCAGCGGCGCCACGCCCGGGAATCATTTTGGTGATTTAACCCCCAATTCCAACCCTTGATGCTGAGTGCCAAGCAGGGAGGTAATGGGTCCCATTTTTATAGTCTTTGGTATGACTCGGCTGGGATTTGAACTCCAACCTACCGATCTCAGGGCGGACACTCTTTGAATTGAGAATGGGTTTTTTAGAGTTCTTGGAATTTCAGGATAAACGGGAATTTGTATGAAAAAAATACGTGTGTTTCTTTGTTTCAACGAAGAGGAATATTTTGAAGGGAGAATGGTCAAAAACGTTTGAAAAATGTGGACTGTGAAAAATTTCCGAGAAGAGGTGAAAATAGGGCTTTGGAAAACTGTACATTCTGGGAATTCCTGGAGTTTTTTTGTACTTGAAAAATGGTAGTTTGATTGTCCAAGGTGAGTGCAGTGTGTGGATGGTGGAATGGTTTGAATCAATGGGATATAGTAGATTGTATAATGCCCATTCGTTGTCAATGGTGAGAAAAACCTGGGAAATTCTGGGAAAACCGGGAATTTTGGAAAAGAGAAACCATGTTTTGCGATCGATGTATGGGAAGAGTAGTGTGGGTGGATGGTTGAAAGGTCCGAATCTGGTTTAAAAATGGCGCAAAATTTTGGGAATGCAGGGCATTGTAGAACTATGAATACGTCCATTCATTTAATGGGAATTTCTTAGAAATGTGAAAATTTTAGGAAAACCGGCAATTTTTAAAAAATATTGACACTTCCACAATTGTCCTATATGATATGGATAGGTTGGTGTTGGAATTTTTGGAATCGGTAAAACCTTCTAGGAAGAGGTGACAATAGGGCTTTGGAAAACCAGGAAGTCTGGGAATTCCTGGAATTTTTTTGTTCTTGAAAAATGGTAGTTTGACTGTCCAAGGTGAGTGGAGTGTGTGGATTGTGGAATGGTTTGAATCAATGAGATATACAGTAGATTGCATAATGCCCATTCATTGTCAATGGTGAAAAAAACCCGGGAAATTCTGGGAAAACCGGGAATTTTGGGAAAGGGAAACCATGTTTTGCGATCGATACATGGGAAGAGTGGTGTGGGTGGATGGTTGAACGGTCCAAATCGGGTTTAAAAATGGCGCAAAATTTTGAGAATGCAGGGCATTGTAGATCTATGAATATGTCCATTCATTTAACGGGAATTTCTTGGAAATTTGAGAATTTCAGAAAAAACAGGAATTTTTTTAATGATTGTCCTAGATAATATGAACGGGTTGGTGTTGGAATTTATGGAATTGGTTGAAAAATGTTGATGCAGTAACAGTTTGAATTGAGAATGGGTATTTCGAAGTTCCTGGAATTTCAGGAAATCCGGGAATTTGTACGGGAAAAAAAATAGGAGTCTTTGTTGTCCCAACTAAGAGGAATGTTTTAAAGGGAGTCAAAAACGGTTGTGGATTGTGAAAACTTTCCAGGAAGAGGTGAAAATGGCATTTTTTTGAACATGGAAAATGGTAGTTTGATTGTCCAAGGTGAGCGGACTGTGTGGATGTTGGAACGGTTCGAATCCGGTAGGAAATGTGGGAATTGTGCATGTTTGAAAATTGTCCCCATTTATTTTCAATGGGCCAAATGTCCCTGAAAACCGGGTATTCAGGGTATTTTTCAATTGGGGACCTCAATGCCTGAAAGACTCCAAGACCGAGGACTGTCACGGTGTATGTTGCAGAAGACTTACATCACATATGAAGGCAGACGCTCTCCCAGCTTCTGTGGAGTGGCGCTCTTACCACACGTGTTTCCTGTGAATAAGCGCTTTGTCCTTCTGCACTTTGCTGAGCTCAGGCTGAGCTGAAAGAAAAAACAAAAAACAAAAAGGAAGAGGGTGTAAATAGGACGAGTAATTAAGCCGACAGATCATCCTGATGACGGCAGCAGAAAAGAGGTTTTTAGCTTATGGGCAGTAACCGTGGTCGGGACGCCGCGACTTTACCCGTGTGCGGGGATGGGGGTGGGGCATGGCATGTGTCCCCTGGGTAGAACTGGGATCCACTTGAGCGTATATATAACCTGCAGCAGGTTCAAGGCACACCTCACCTGTTGGCCGGGGATCCAGCACGGAAGTCAGTCAGGGTACAGAGACCGAGATCCACGTGGATGGATAAGATCTTTGGTGCGAGGAGAACATACGCAATGACCATCTGTCAGACAGTATGTTGTGTTCCTCATCATTCACTCAAATATCGTCTTACTCTACTCGTGTCCAAAGTAGACACGTGATGTTTTTTTTTTTTAAACCCTACCAAGAGATTCATGATGATGACTGAATAAGGTTTGCAGCAAGGAATCAACCAACTGGGAAATAATCCATAAAAACGTGGATGCAAAAGCAGTTTTTGAGCAATTGTTGATCCACCTTTGTTAAGGGTTCAATCACCAGTTTCCCGTTTGTCAGTTCATGTCACCTTTCCACCAAAAGCTCAACAACTTTAAATACCTGGAACCTTTAGTTCCTGACACCTAGAGTTCCTGGAACTAAGTGTGTGGTTTGTGTTTCCACCACATTTCACAGTTCAGGTAGTTTATACAAATCAGGCTAATGACTTCTGGAGGAGCGGTTTAGTATATTTATACACCGATATCATGTAAATAGACAATATTAAATCCAATTTAGTTTACTGAAAGGTAAGTAAATGAAATAAGAAGCGATAATATACAAAACTAGAACATTTTGACGGGGCCTGCTATGTGCCCTGAACCTCAGTCAAAGTCGGCATACTCTTAAGATGGCGCCAAGTACCTTAATCCAAGATTTGGAGGTGTAGCCATACAAATTAAGATGAAAAGATAGCATAGAACGTTAGCATGATGACAATGGACAAGTTAGCGTACTTCTAAGGTAGCGCCAAGTATTAAAATGCACTATTTTTAGGTGTAAACATACACAATTAGCCGAGCAGCTAGCATGAAACGTTAGCATGTTATAATGACATAGGACAAGTTAGCGTACTTGTATAATGGCACCGAGTGTTAAACTGCCTTATTGCTAAGTGTGAACATTCAACATTAGCTTAAAGGTGAGCATAAAAAATTAGCATGCTAATATAAGAGACATTAACATACTTCCAAGAAGGCGCCAAATATCAAAATCCGTTATTTTTAGGTTTGAACATCTGAAATGAGCTAAAAAGCTGGGAAAAAACATTATCATGCGTACGTCAATATGATGATATAGGACAAGTTAGCATACTTCTAAGATGACGCCAAGTGTTAAAATGCCTTATTTGTAGGTGTGAACATTCAAAATTAGCTAAAAAGCTAAAAGATGATAAGTATCAAAAATCATAATTTTTACATCTAAACATACAAAAACGTTAGCATGCTAAAGTTATCATGCTATTATAAGAGACGTTAGCATACTTCCAAAATAGCACCAAGTATTAAAATTCATGATTTTCAGATTTAAACATACAAAAATAGCTAAAAAGCTACCAAAAATCATTAAAACACTAACGTTCTCAAAAGTATTTTAACCAGGTATCACAAACCATCCTTTTGATACTATTTTGATCATATCTATTTATTTGCAAACTTTTTACGTTTTTTGGTGTCATAAATCAGATCTATATGATGATAGCTTTAATGTACAGGCAACTTGTTTTTCCACTTTACTGCTACTTGAACAAAAAAAACAAATTGGTCATCATCATAGCAGTGTTTTTCAACCATTTTTGAGGCAAGGCACATTTTTTGGGTTGAAAAAATCCGGAGGCACACCACCAGCAGAAATCATTCAAAAACGAAACTCAGTTGACAGTAAAGAGTCGTTGTTGCAATTGTTGGATATGAATTTAAACCATAACCAAGCATGCATCACTATAGGTCTTGTCTCAAAGTAGGTGTACTGTCACAACCTGTCACATCACCCCCTGACTTATTTTGAGTTTTTTTGCTGTTTTCCTTTGGGTAGTGTTTTAGTTCTTGTCTTGCGCTCCTATTTTGGTGGCCTTTTCTCTTTTTTTGGTATTTTCCTGTAGCAGTTTCATGTCTTCCTTTGAGCGATATTTCCCGCATCTACTTTGTTTTAGTGATCAAGACTATTTCAGTTGTTTTTATCCTTCTTTGTGGGGACATTGTTGATTGTCATGTCATGTTCGGATGTACATTGTGGACGCCGTCTTTGCTCCACAGTAAGTCTTTGCTGTCGTCCAGCATTCTGTTTTTGTTTACTTTGTAGCCAGTTCAGTTTTAGTTTCGTTCTGCATAGCCTTCCCTCAGCTTCAATGCCTTTTCTTAGGGGCACTCGCCTTTTGTTTATTTTTGGTTTAAGCATTAGACACCTTTTTACCTGCACGCTGCCTCCCGCTGTTTCCGACATCTACAAAGCAATTAGCTACCGACTGCCACCTACTGATATGGAAGAGTATTACACGGTTACTCTGCCGAGCTCTAGACAGCACCGACACTAGACAACAACACATAATTTGCAGACTATAATTACTGGTTTGCAAAAAATATTTTTAACCCAAATAGGTGAAATTAGATAATCTCCCAGGGCACACCAGACTGTATCATACCTTGCAGTGTGAACAGTACTGTAATGATGACATGGTTTTTGAGTAAAATGCTCTATTTCAAGCAAAAAAGGGTTGGCCTTGGTGTCGTGAAAATGATCTGGCAAGATTACAGTGCAATATTATTCCAAATGAAACCTAGACTGTAACAACTTGGTATCGGATTGATGCCCAAATTTGTGTTATCATCCAAAACTAATGTAAAGTTTAAAACAACAGAAGAATAAGTGATTATTACATTTGAACAGAAGTGTAGATAGAACATGTTAAAAGAGCCATATTAACATGAACTACTGGCCAAACCTGCGGTCCCCAAACTGTATGAGTCGGGGGGCCACATTGGGTTAAAGGAATAGGTTATCTATTTGTGTGTATATTTTATGTCTTCTTCTTCCTCTTCTTTCTATCCCCTCCAGCTCCCAACATTTAGCCTGTGAGCGCCTGGACAGGAAAGATTTTTTAAAAAGTATATACTGTATATATTTTTTTTACTTGGGACGTCCCGGATTGGGGACCCTTGCCATGAACGGTCAATAGATCCACGCTCCTTTACGGAACTTTGTTTGGACAAGCACACCCATCTCCTCCGCCTCTTCAGCCGCATCAACACTTTCTTGACCCCAACAATCCCTCCCTCCGCCCCGCCCACTGTCTTCGGTGACTCCTGCCCCTCCCTTCCCTGCCTGGGATGGAGAAGGAAAGAGAGAGAGGCAGCCGGCCCACCATCACCACCATGTCCCCAGAGGCCCCTTGCCTTGCCTGCCCGCCCCTTGCCGCTGCTCAGTACAGTTGTGCCTCAGTCCCGGACCGTGACCACCAGCCGGGAACGCCACTCAATGTGAATCCTCTGTGTCAACCACAGAAACACCCAGAAAAAGAACACCCTCCCAGGAACATGGCAGCGGCACCCTTGGCCCTGGCGCTCGCCCTATTGACCCTGGGCCCGGGGCTTACATCGGCGGGGTGTCCGGCGGCGTGCCGGTGCTCCTACGCCATGGTGCAGTGCTTGCAGTCCGACGGCATCGCCAGCATCCCGGCTTTGGCGTCGCAGGAGAGCGAGAACGTGACGGACATGTGAGTACTCGTGTGATGTCGTGAATGGATGGAATGCCTTGGACGTATGTCCAGTCCAGTCAGGGAGTTGGCGGGGCCATGTTGTCCAAGGTCAAGGGCTTCTGCCAAAAACTTGCACAACTTCAAGGTTCCGTGCTAAAAAAAAAAGTTGCATAGGACTGTCTGCTTCGAAAATAATCTTTTCAACATTGCAAATGGAGACAAAATCTTTAGCTCGACTGTTTAGGAAGAGTTGGACAAACTTTGATTGGAAGTTGAAGTGGGTTCGTAACACTTGTTGTTCAGTCTTTGGGCACCACACGATTCAATTCGATTCTTGGGGATAACGATTCGATTCAGAATCGATTCTCAATTCAAAATCCATACTTTTCAATAACATTGGGTTAGTGTTGTCCCAATACAAATATTTTGGTACCGGTACTAAAATGATTTCGATAGTTTTCGGTACTTTTCTAAATAAAGGGGACCCCAAAAAATGGCATATTGGCTTTATTTTAACAAAAAATCTTAGGGTACATTAAACATATCTTTCTTATTGCAAGTTTGTCCTTAAATAAAATAGTGAACATACAAGACAACTTGTTTTTTATTAGTAAGTAAGCAAACAAAGGCTCCTAATTTAGCTGCTGACGTATGCAGTAACATATTGTGTCATTCTCCTTTCTATTATTTTGTCAAAATTATTAAAGAGAAGTGGTAGAAAATTAAAATTAATCTACTTGTTCATCTACTGTTAATATCTGCTCACTTTCTCTTTTAACATGTTCTATCTACACTTCTGTTCGAATATAATAATCACTTATTCTTCTGTTGTTTGATACTTTACATTAGTTTTGGACGATACCACAAATTTGGGCATCAATTCGATACCAAGTAGTTACAGGATCATACATTGGTCATATTCAAAGTCCTCATGTGTCCAGGCACATATTTCTTGAGTTTATAAACATAATACACATTTTTTTAAACGAAAGAAGATGTTGTGATGCCACAAAATATCGACGTAATCATAGTAGTATCGACTAGATACGCTACTGTGCTTGGTATCATTACAGTGGATGTCAGGTGTAGATCCACCAATGGCCTTTGTTTACATTCTGATGCCGGTGGGCTACGGTATGTACTGAAGCATGTTTAGCTATTCCTCGTCCTGCAGGGATGATACTTGCCAGAGGTACTTGCCAGAGGTACTTTTCAGAGGCGGTATACTACCGAATATGATTCATTAGTAATATCGCGGTACTATACTAATACCGGTATAGCGTACAACCCTACATTGGGTGCCAGTTCAATGATTAACTACATTCCTCCATAAAATAGATAAATAGCTGTGATAAATATTCTACCATACTTCAAATAAAACTGGTTTTGTTTGATAAAATTCTACCCAAACGTTTAATAAAGTCAACAAGAGAAGTATCCCACACTTTTCTAAAGTAAATGTGTACAGCAGATATAGATCATCTACATCAGGGGTGTCAAACGTACGGGTTTTATCCGGCCTGCGGGACGAGTTTCCTAAGTATAAAAATGAGCCGAAATTTTTTAATGAAAGAAACTGCTGTTCTAAATGTGTCCACTAGATGTCTCAATAGCAATTCTTTGTATCTTTGTAGATTATGCTACATATGTAAAAAAATATATAAACCACAGGATGTTAGTGCACCAGTCGAGGAAAATTAGCAATTTACATAAATAACATCCTGTAATTTTATTTTGATATTATTTTTTTACCTTGATAGATTGAAAATTAACACCAATGAGTTGACTGATGAACATTATCATATAATTTATTCAGAAAGTATAAATAACGACAAATAAACCGCAACATGTAAGTGTAAAAAAGACAAACAACAACATTATGATTTGTAAATTTTTCAGAATGTGCTTGTTCTATTTTTAAACAAAGAAAACAATCTGAAGTTGTCTTTATTTTTAAGTTATCGTGCCGTGATTTTACCAGTTGGGAGTAGATTTTTCTCTATGTGGCCCCCGATCTGAAATGAGTTTTAAACCCCTGATCTACATCAACAATATGATTTGTCAGAGTGGCTGAACGGGACAGATTGAAAAAAAATTATAAAAAAATCGATTTTTTGATTTTTTTTTTTTAACCGATTAAGAATCGTTTCAAATAGGAATAGCGATTAATCTGTAAATAGATGGGGTTTTTTTTTACATTCCTAGAATCTACATCAACAATATGATTTGCCTGAGTGGCGGGACAGGACAAATAAAAAAGAAATAAAATCGATTTTTTGATAAAAACATTTTTTTAATCGATTAAGAATCGTTACAAATAAGAATAGCGATTAATCTGAAAATCAATTTTTTATTTTTTTTTGGTAACCCTACTTGTTCTTTCGTCTAAAGTAATGTTCTGCGACAGTCATCAGCCACAGTTAATAATAATAATCATAATAATTAGAGACACTTGTTTAACCCTTTAAAGCCTGAACCACTACATGATTGACAGAAAATTGCAATTATTTTAAACTGGAGCTTTTATTGGTCTTTCTGAACAAATCACTTTTTTTTTTTTTTTTACAAAAATCTATTTCCATATATGATTTTTAATTTGTATCATATTTGACACATAAACAACTATCATGTTATTTCCAAACACCATTCATCGTCATCTTTTCCCAGCTGTTCCAGATCATTCAAAACAGTTGTATTATTAAATATTAGGTCATTTCACATTGCGTCGTCAGATTAACTGTTCATAATGATGTGTCAGTAAAAAAATACATTTGTCTTACCTTATCCCTTTCAAATTTGACAAAGTTTCTCTTCAAAAATCAGGCGTCTCTCGTTTCTTCTTCGTGGCAATCTTGCAAGATGACTGGACAGCCCTCTAATAAGTCAATTACGGCCCCCATGTGGATGATACATTAAATGCATGCATCTGATCTGATATGTCAGGCTTTTAAGACAAAACTAATTACACTAATGATGTAGAGGGATCAAAAACATATGCATCACGTATGACACGTTTGGCGTTATCGGGCTAACTCAGGGGTCGGCAACTCAACATGTTGAAAGAGCCATATTGGCCCAAAAATACAAAAAAACTATCTGTCTGGAGCTGCAAAAAAAATGAACGCCTCATTAAAGTGTTATAATAAAGGCCACACGTGATGTAAGTGTCTGTTAGCTATATTAGCCTACTATCAAAATGAGTATGTGTCGCAATTCTTCATTGACAGAAATGTTGAAATGTAATTTTTATTCTACACATTTTAACAACATTGGAAAACATTAGTAAAACTTTTGAGAGGGTGAGATAACTCCTGGAAGTTACTGGCATAGAATAGCCAAAAGTATAGATGTGTGTGCCCAAGTTAAAGGAAACGGCAGGCTGTCTTCTTCTAATGGATTTTTTTCTTTGCAAGCTGGGTAACGTTTGTTGTGGTCTGGAACAACATGGCAACGTTTGCTGTGGTCTGGAACAAAATGGCACACAAACAACCATCGTAAATGCATCCGATGTTACATACAGATAATGTGTCATGAGACATGCAAATATAGATTAAACACACAGAGGACATAAGGGAAAGTCAAATATACCTACAAACAAGGCATAATGCTGCATGTTAGCATGGATTGAATTAACATGACACATCACAATTTCCAGTTTCTCTATTCAACATGTTCGAAAAGGAGTAGGAAGAAGCAGAGCTTATTTAATCCTACCCCTTTTCCTTTACATAGCAATTTCTACAACTTTGGTTCACTTCCTGTCCTCAATTTATTCACAATATACTCCGTAAGTCATAACAATAAAAATAAATAAATAATAATTACTGAAGTAAGTTATATTTCATATAGTGAGATGAGTAAGATTATCTAGACAATGAATGTTTATCATGGTTCTTGTTCTTTGTACTTTGTAAACACTTTAAGTTTGAAGAATATATTTATTTGGATTAGCTTGCAGTCATGCACTGACCTAATATGCCTAAATTAGCACTGCACACAAGTCAATAACATCACAGACCTCACCTTTGTGCATTCACGCACAGCATAAAACGTTAGGTGGACAAAATGAGACAAAGAAGGAGTGGCATACAACACGTCTTTCTGTGGCAGCTTCGGAGAAAGTTGTACATGTAAACAAACTGTCGTGTCACAGTCCACGCCGCTACGGTGAGTTGATGGACCGCCAAAATTAGTAGGACAAAACGGCACTGGCCAAATACTCTCATCAGTGAAGTATGAACACTGACCCGTCTCCGCTCGGGATGCTGGCCACACTATGGACTGGACTTTCGCTGATGTGTTGGACTTTCACAATATTATGTCAGACCCACTCGACATCCATTGCTTTCGGTCTCCCCTAGAGGGGGGCGGGGGGGTTACCCACATATGCGGTCCTCTCCAAGGTTTCTCATAGTCATTCACATTGACGTCCCACTGGGGTGAGTTTTCCTTGCCCGTATGTGGGCTCTGTACCGAGGATGTCGTTGTGGCTTGTACAGCCCTTTGAGACACTTGTGACTTAGGGCTATATAAATAAACATTGATTGATTGATTGATTGAACACAAACATATTAAACATTGGGCTTTTCTAACAGTTAGGAAGGTTTGTGCCATGTTTGTCCTCCTACAGAAACCATATTCAAACAAAAAATATATTTTTACCCCCATCTTTTTCCATTTACATACATTTTTGAAAAAGCTCCAGGGAGCCACTAGGGTGGCGCTAAACAGCAAATACCTGTACCCGTGCGACATTTCAGTCCCATACCGCGAACCACGTCCACAGGAACAATCCCCTCGATGTGTCGCGGCTCTGCTCCGGCTCATGGCAGCCATACGAGAGCCTGCCAGTCCAAATTGTTGTTGAGTCGGAGGAGTACCACAATAGGGTCGACGTCTGAGGCCAGAGGATTATTACTTTGTGCAACATGCTTTCACTCTCAGCCAGGAGGTTGTAATACACACAAAATATTTTTCAATTACTCGGACCAAGATGTGAATTCCTGACTCGCGATTGGCTGCGAGCCCAGAGGTCGTTGTGACCTCGTTGGTTTGCTGTTTCCCCCAAAATCCAAAAATGGTGCCGTGGAGCCGAGGGCCTAGCTTAGCTTGTTTCCTCGCAACTTTGTATTCACTTTCCGGGGCGAACAAATCAACAGGAGTCGTGTTGGCGTGCCGCTGGAAGGCTTTCACTTTCAGTCGTACCTTGTGATTTCAAGGGGGGGGGGGCGGCGGCCTTACAGAGTTATAAAAGATATAAATGTCGCTCTCGGCAACACCATGCTGTTCCCGCTTTGTTCTGCCCTGGCATTCTGAGCAATTAGACGCCGAGCGATTGTTAAGAATTTTTCTGAGGCGTTGGCGCAGCATAGTCCATTACTCGCTTCCGCTGTCAATCAAACTCCCCCGTCTCCCTTACCGCCGTCCCTACATCGGTGTTCCCTCGCAAACACCACGCTGACGTCAAATCCATCAATACGCTCCAAACACAACGCGTGCGAGGGACCGCGCGGACGGAGCGCCACGCAAACGAGAGTCCATTAACGGCGCTACGGCGGGCCCGGGGTTCATCATAAGCCGAGTGAGAAATTCAATTTTGTGAATTGCCAGTCAATGCGCAGCACCAGGCCCCTCGGGAACACTCGATGATATACAACCCAATTGGCTTAATCCGATAAGTCAAGGCGATGGGCAACCCCACCTGCCCTCTCATCACATTATTGCTGCACGGACCCATCAAACGGGAGTAGGAGAGGAAACTTAAAGCAGGTCGCTGGAAAGTAGGCCGCATGCTGGAGTGTTCTTGCCTCCAGCTGTTGAGACTTGCAGGACAAATCATTCCAACACAAGCCTGACACCATTGCTCCTGGTAAATATAGCAACAGTTTGAGCCATATGTGTAGGCACACTAGCGGTGTACAAAAAAAAAAATTTCAGATTAATCGCGACTCTTATGTGTAATGATCCTTAATCGATTAAAAAAAAACTCAAAAATCTATTTTTTTGTTTTATTTTTTTCAATATGTCCTGTCCAGCCACTCAGGTAAATCCTTTTGTTGATGTAAATTCCTGGGATGTATTTAAAAAAAAAAAAACACATTAACAACTGTTATTATTCGTAATGGTTCTTAATTTATTAAAATAAAAAAAATAAAAAAATCCAAATGTCCTGTCCAGCCACTCAGGCAAACCATATTGTTGATGTAGATTCTAGGGATATAAAAAAAAAATATATATTTTCAGATTTATCACTATTGTTATTTGTAACTATTCTTAATCGATAAAAAATGTTTTTTGTTTTTTTCATCTGTCCTGTCCAGCCACTCAGGTAAACCATACTGTTGATGTGGATTCTAGGGATATAAAAAAACAAAAACAAACTATTTTCAGGTTAAATCACTATTATTTTTTGTAACGGTTGTTAATCGATTACAAAAAAATCTAAAGTTTTGGTTTTTTTTCTCAATCTGCCCTGTCCAGCCACTCAGGTAAATCATATTGTTGATGTAGATTTTAGGGATATGTATAAAAAAAAAAAAAGATTTTCACCTTAACAACTGTTATTATTTGTAACGGTTCTTAATTGATTTAAAAAATATATATATAATACAATTCCAAATGTTCTGTCCAGCCTCTCAGGCAAACCATATTGTTAATGTATAGTCTAGGGATATAAAAAAAAAAAAATAGAATTTCAGATTTATCACTATTCTGATTTGTAACGATTCTTAATCGATTAAAATTTAAAAACATTTTTTTTTCATCTGTCCTGTCCAGCCCTTAGGTAAATCAATAATATTGTTGATGTAGATTTTAAGGATGTAAAAAAAAACAAAAAGATTTTTAGATTTTTCACTGTTCTTATTTGTAAAGGTTCCTAATGGATTAAAAATCTGTCCTGTCCACCTTTGTGCGTGGCCTAAACCTCATGCCGGAGGTGGTGAATAAAGTTTGTGTGTATGTAAATCATATTGTAGATGTAGATTCTAGGAATATATTTAAAAAATCGATTTTCACATTAACAACTGTTAATTGTGATTAAGGCTGCAGCTAACGATTATTTTTCTATCGATTAATCTATAGATTTTTTTCGATTAATCTGTTAATCTATAGATTATTTTTTCGATTAATCTATAGATTATTTTTCCTTTTGCCGGTTATTTTTTTATTCAAAATGAAGATGAAAAAATAAATGTAGGCCAGTTTTTTCAAAAGGCATGGCTTTTATTTACAAAAAAAAAGAAGTATGGCCACTCAGTCAACATTGACAACAACATGACTAAATATTCTGTAACAATGTAAACATTTAAAACTTTTAACATTTAACAAAATTAAAAGTAGCTTATTTGCTTTTTAATGTGCAAATATAAGTCAACATCCAGTGCAAATCTTAATATTCTGCAATAGTATAAGCATTTCAAAAGTAAAAGTATTGCTTATTTTGCTTTAAAATGTGCAAAAATAAAGATAAACATCCAATACAAAAAAGTGCAAAACGAAATATTCTGTAACAACAGTATAAACATTTCAACAAAAGTGAAAGTATTGCTCATTTGCTAAAATGTGCAAAAATAAAGATAAACATCCAATACAAAAAAGTGCCAATCTAAATATTCTGGAGCACTGTAAACATTAAGTATTGCTTTTAAAATGTGCAAAATAAACATCCAGTCCAACACAGTACACAATAAACAATTCTACTCATTCCAGTGAGTGACTAACAGTTGTAATGAAGAAAGGTTAGCATGCCTACATGCTCTGGTTCTTTTCATGTTTACAATATTCCCAGCAGCTGAAAATAGGCGCTCAGAAGGGGTCGATGTGGCTGGAACTGAGAGGTAATTAGCCTTCACCTCAAGCCAGGACTGCGAGTGAGCTGAGCTGCAGTTTAAGTTTCTAGAAGGTCAACGGGCTCATAGTGATGTTACTAGTAGTTGACTGGGAGGTGTTTATTATCATTTGGGGAGAGTCCGCTGCCTGATGCTCACCTGCTAAACACCTATCTGCTCGACGCTGAAGCGCTGACTACATGCGCTCTGAATACGCACTGCTGATTGGCTGGTAACGTTTTGAATATGCACTGCTGATTGGCTGATAATGCTTCGTGTGTACCAATCAGATGGTTGTGTGGGTGGGACAATGCTGCGTGCTGAGACAGAAGCATAAGGAGCAAAGCAGCTTGTTATTGTTAAGACTTTAGCAGCTAAAGTTAGCTTTAGCTTAGAAACTCGTTCGGTACACCCCCGTACCGAACCGAAAGCCCCGTACCGAACCGAAAGCCCCGTACCGAAACGGTTCAATAAAAAACACGTACCGTTACACCCCGAGCAGATACAAATGACACATTCATGTTTTTGTGTAATGATGACAACGTATACTCGCACGGACGATTGACTAGTTGATGGTTGATGGTTTTCTTTTCAAATGTTCGTTCATAGCCGTTGTGCTGCTATGATAGGCCATTTCCGCTCGACACAGTGTGCATACAACAACATTATTAGGCCGTTTATTGAAATACTCCCACACTTTTGACGACTTTTGGCGTGATTTTTCTCCCTCGCTCGCACCGCTCGCATCGTCTGCTTTGATCGTCTGCTTTGCGCTTCGCCATGACGGTAGTGTGACGTAAATATGCGACGCGTCGACGCACAAAAACGGCGTCGACGTATTTACGTAACCGATGACGTCGACTACGTCGACGCGTCGTTTCAGCCTTAATTGTGATGGTTCTTAATTGATTAAAAATGAATAAATATAAAATTCCAAATGTGCTGTCCAGCCACTCAGGCAAACCATATTGTTAATGTAGATTCTAGGCATATTAAAAAAAAAATAAAAATAAATAAATAAATATATATATATATATATATATATATATATATATATATATATATATATATATATATATATATATATATATATATATATATATATATATATATATATATATATATTCAGGTTAAATCCCTATTCTTATTTGTAACGGTTGTTAATGTATGAAAAAAAAAAAAAAAATCTAATTTTTTTTTCAATCTGTTCTGTCCAGCCACTCAGGCAAATCATATTGTTGATGTAGATTCTAGGGATCACTATTATTATTTGTAACGGTTCGTAATCGATTCAAAAAATCTAAAATCTTTTTTTTCCCCGATATGTCCTGTCCAGCCACTCAGGTAAATCATATTGTTGATGTAGAGTCTAGGGATGTTAAAAAGTAAATATTGAAACAATTCTTAATCGATAAAAAAAAAACTAAAATCTAATTATTTATTTATTTATTTATTAAATTTTTTTCAATCTGTCCAGCCACTCATTAAAATCATATTGTTGATGTAGATTCTAGAGATACAGTATATTAAAATATAAAAAACATTTTTACAATAATCACTATTCTTTTTTGTAACGGTTCTTCGATTAAAAAAAATCTAAAATCTATATATTTTTTTTCAATCTGTCCTGTCCAGCTACTCAGGCAAATCATATAGTTGATGCAGACACTAGAGCTATATGAAATAAAAATGTATGTTTAGATTAATCACTATTCTTATTTGTAATGATTCTTAATCGATTAAATCAATAACTATCGATTTTTTTATGTATTTTTTCCCCCAATCTGTCCTGTCCAGCCTCTCATGTAAATCATATTTTTGATGTAGATTCTATGGATATATAAAACAAATCAGATTATTTACTATTCTTATTTGTAACAATTCTTAATCGATTTTTGAAAGTCATAAATATATATTTTTTTCCCAATCTGTCCTGTCCTGCCACTCAGGTAATAACGGCAACTGTGTTTTCCAGGAATTCACCATTACGGTATGTTGATGTTGAATCCGTAAATGTTATAGTTGATAACTGTTTTTGCTTACGGTAAATTAGTATGAAAAAAACGTATATATTGTTAACTTGTTTACACAAAACCTAAAGAATTGATGGTAAAATACTGGCAAGCCGTAACTGCCAGGAATTCACCGTAAAACTCATTTTAGTGTTGCCAGTCAGCCTATCCCCAGGTGCATGTCTGAGAGGAAGCCAGAGTGCCCGCAGAAAACCCACACAGTCACTGGAAGCACATGCAAACTTTACACAGAAATAATCAAACCCAGAACCTTCCCACTGTGGGGCACAAGCGCTAACCAGTGCCCCACTGCTAACCTTAAACCCATACTAGTATCTGCAAAATGCCTGTGTTTCCAAAACATGTGAGCGGTACATGAGGATTTTAACTTGGAAGTATTTGTATAACCTTTCACTGGACAACTCACAACATGGCCTTCCGCAACATGTTGCTTCATACTCCCTATCTGTTAAATAAACCAGTTCCAACACACTTGGTTCATTTCCATGCAGTTTACAATAAAGCACATAGACTTAACCCCTCAATGTCTGAAACCACTTGCCACAAAAATATAAGACAACATACTGTTAGCCAAAACTTAACTAGGCTTTAACACAAACCCCTAAAACAATTAAAGTCTGCTGCAAATGTAAATGTACAATCTGCAAAATCTTTCATTTGGACAGAACAATACTGTAGATTTGAGAGTAGTTGTATGCTTGTGGCATTACAGTACTTGCAAATAAATGCATTGTACATTTTTTTTATTATGTTCACAATTCACTATTCAACAATTGCTTACCATAGTTTTTTACGGTCATTTTTATACAGTGTATTTAAATTTTAAAGGTCAAGTTTGATGCTAAACATGTCAAAACATTTTTGTTTTACTTCATCCACCATCTCATTGGTGGTTGATTTTTTTTTTAAGGCTGACACTTTTTGGAAATCTATACGAATGCAGCCATGCTTCTACTACATTTAATTATATATATATATATATATATATATATATATATATATATATATATATATATATATATATATATATATATATATATATATATATATATATATATATATATATATATATATATATATATTAAAGGCCTCACCTTTTCTCCTTCAAGCATATTGCTGGGTATTGTGTCCAAACAGCTCAATTTTTGTTTCATCTGACATCACATGGTCAAAGATAAGACCTTCTGGAGGAAAGTTCTGTGGTCAGATGAAACAAAAATTGAGTTGTTTGGCCACAATACCCACAGTGTTTCCCATAAACTGCCAAGATACCTGTGGCGGTGGGGGCGTGGCTATGGGCTTGGCTATGGGCGTGGTCACCATGATGTCGAGTAATTTGCATAATTTACTACAATGATATGATTTTCTCTAAAAAGGCTAAAAAAATGTATACTTACTAATTAATAATAACAGTTTTGTTTTAAACGTCCATCCATCCATCCATCCATCCATTTTACAATATAATTACAACACTTTATGTACATATTTATATACAGATTTGAACAATAAGTTATTCACTGAAATATATTTATTAATTGTGGTTCTTACAAAAAATATATCTTATAAAATATAAAAGCTAAAATGTCTCTTAAATGATAAATAAGGATAAATGGGTTATACTTGTATAGAGCTTTTCTACCTTCAAGGTACTCAAAGCGCTTTGACAGTATTTCCACATTCACCCATTCACACACACATTCACACACTGATGGCGGGAGCTGCCATGCAAGGCGCTAACCAGCAGCCATCAGGAGCAAGGGTGAAGTGTCTTGCCCAAGGACACAACGGACGTGACTAGGATGGTAGAAGGTGCGGATTGAACCCCAGTAACCAGCAACACTCCGATTGCTGGCACGGCCACTCTACCAACTTCGCCACCCGCTCTGCCCCTTTAATTAGTGCACACTAAATAATTTAACTTTAGCCTACTACTACAACCATATTATTTACCAGCAACATAAAGTGAAACAGAGGCAGAGGTGTCCTGCCACAGTCAGTAACAAATAAACAGAAAACAGTAGTGGTGGTAGATAGACACAGAGATTCATCAAACATCTGATCCACTGAACAAAGAGCTCCAAAAATCTTGAACTTTAGACAGCCATCAGTTTTACTCCCTACACTTAACCATGTGTTTCCTACTGCCTGCAGACTTTGCACCCTTTGTTAGGGCAATGAATTTTTCGGGGCTTCCGAAAAAAATAGTGTAAGGCCTTGGGGTCAGGTCAACTATAAATCAACTATATAAGTCCTTGGGGTCAGGTCAACTATACATCAACTATATGATTTGCCTGAGAAGCTGGACAGGACAAAAAAAAAAAATCTATTTGTGGCAGACGTAATTATTTCGTGGCGGGCCGCCACAAATAAATGAATGTGTGGGAAACACTGACCCAGCAATATGTTTGGAGGAGAAAAGGCGAGGCCTTTAATCCCAGGAACACCATACCTACCGTCAAGCATGGTGGTGGTAGTATTATGCTCTGGGCCTGTTTTACCTGATTACCTCCAAATTCTTCAGGACAACCTAAAATCATCAGCCCGGAGTTTGGGTCTTGGGCGCAGTTGGTTGTTCCAACAGGACAATGACTCCAAACACATGTCAAAAGTGGTAAAGGAATGGCTAAATCAGGCTAAAATTAAGGTTTTATAATAGCCTTCCTAAAGTCCTGACTTAAACGTGTGGACAATGCTGAAGAAACAAGTTCATGTCAGAAAACCAACACATTTAGCTGAACTGCACCAATTTTGTCAAGAGGAGTGGTCAAAAATTCAACCAAAAGCTTGCCAGAAGCCAACCAAAAGCGCCTTATTGCAGTGAAACTTGCCAAGAGACATGTAACCAAATATTAACATTGCTGTATGTATACTTTTGACTCAGCAGATTTGGTCACATTTTCAGTACAGCCATAATAAATTCATAAAAGAACCAAACTTCATAGTGTTTTTTGTGACCAACAAGTATGTGCTCCAATCACTCTATCACAAAAAAATAAGAGTTGTTGAAATGATTAAAAACTCAAGACAGCCATGACATTATGTTCTTTACAAGTGTATGTAAACTTTTGACCACGACTGTATATATATATATTATTCATTATTTATTAATGACATGTTCCCGCAGCTTTTATTTATACATTAACGTATAAACGTTTGATCAAGCCAAGTGCTGTGATTCATCTGTTTTATCAATAACTTTATTTATTGGAAAAAAACAAACAAACATATTTTGTCCTGCTCAGACATTTTTGTTGTATTATTTTATAATTATTTGAGCCCAAAAAAAGTAATAGGAGCAGCTTTTGTGTTTGCATTTCTGCAAATTAGTTGAGCTATTATTTGGTTTTTTTCAAACCATGGCCTGAAAGACATATCCCAAGGATGCTATGATGAAGGACCATCTCATAAAGACAACCATTAAAGCTCGAAAAACTATCCTTCTGCAAAACCTTCATTTCGTAATGCGGGACAAGGAGGCCGTGGGGATGAATTGAATGAATGGAGCGGAGAGTTTTGTTCCAGAGAACGGAAAGGAAAAAAATAAACCTTGGTTGGTCCGATCAAATGAGATCTTGAAACAGTTAGCAGGGCAGTTGTCCTTGCTGGGGCTTAATTGCACATCTTGAGTGTTTCTACATCTGGATGATTGATCAATTGAAATTATCCTATGTACCAAATGTACGTGTACCTTCTCACACTCAGTCAGTTTGAACGTATTGGGCTGGTAGCTTGTTGAAATTGTTGTGGTTCTTTTTAAAGTGCTCTACAAATAAAGTTGAATGAATTCAATAATAGGTGTTAGTTCAAAACAATGCTTCTGCCATCCTAGTCACTGCCCTTGTGTCCTTGGACAAGGCAAGACGCTTTGTCCACCACGCTGGTTTAAATGTAGTTTAAAGATGTACATGATGGCTTACACCATGTAAAGTGCTATATAAATATAATTCACTGATCTTTCCTGCCCTATGTTTTCTTTTCCAGTTACATCGAAAACCAAGCCGGCCTTGAAAATATCACAGACCTGGATATGTTTAACTACAAGGAGCTAAAGAACCTGTAAGTCATGTGTTTATTTCTTATTTTGACACTTAAATGTCTAAATCAGGGGTGTCCAAACTACGGCCGGCGGACTATGTGCGGCCCGCCGGCGTCTATAATTTGGCCCGTGAGCTTCTTATGGACAACATGAGTATTTCAGGCCTATGGCCAACTATCACACTTTGAATGAAACAAAATGCAGCGTGTATTTTTATGACCCAATGCAAACAACCTTCCCTAGTCATGGTGCAAAAAAGAAAAAATCGAACCAACAAAAAAATGCCAACAGTCATGTTGTGGATATTATAAAATAGTCCATGCATCATAAATACATTCTAAATTACACCCATTTCAATCCATTAGAAAGCATCATGGGAAAAATGCAAAACACTATTTTCACACTGTTTGGCACATTTTAGCTGCTTGATATTTCTGATTGAGGTACATAGGAGTCAAACTTTCACATACTCTTAATATCCAATTATATATCCATTGTATTAATATATGTACACACACACACACGCACGCACACAAATATATATGTACTGTATGTATATCCATCCATCCATCCATCCATTTTCTACCGCTTGTCCCTTTTGGGGTCGCGAGGGGTGCTGGAGCCTATCTCAGCTGCATTCGGGCGGAAGGCGGGGTACACCCTGGACAAGTCGCCACCTCATCACAGGGCCAACACAGATAGACAGACAACATTCACACTCACATTCACACACTAGGGACCATTTAGTGTTGCCAATCAACCTATCCCCAGGTGCATGTCTTTGGAGGTGGAAGAAAGCCGGAGTACCCGGAAGGAACCCACGCAGTCACGGGGAGAACATGCAAACTCCACACAGAAAGATCCCGAGCCCGGGATTTAACTCAGGACCTTCGAGGCACATGCACTAATCCCTGTTCCACCGTCTGCCCTTGTGTGTGTATATATATATATATATATATATATATATATATATATATATATATATATATATATATATATATATATATATATATATATTATAAATATACACTACCGTTCAAAAGTTTGGGGTCACATTAAAATGTCCTTATTTTTCAATGAAGATAACTTTAAACTAGTCTTAACTTTAAAGAAATACACTCTATACATTGCTAATGTGGTAAATGACTCTTCTAGCTGCAAATGTCTGGTTTTTGGTGCAATATCTACATAGGTGTATAGAGGCCCATTTCCAGCAACTATCACTCCAGTGTTCTAATGGTACAATGTGTTTGCTCATTGGCTCAGAAGGCTAATTGATGATTAGAAAACCCTTGTGCAATCATGTTCACACATCTGAAAACAGTTTAGCTCGTTACAGAAGCTACAAAACTGCCCTTCCTTTGAGCGGATTGAGTTTCTGGAGCATCACATTTGTGGGGTCAATTAAACGCTCAAAATGGCCAGAAAAAGAGAACTTTCATCTGAAACGCGACAGTCTATTCTTGTTCTTAGAAATGAAGGCTATTCCACAAAATTGTTTGGGTGACCCCAAACTTTTGAACGGTAGTGTATACTTACAGCATGTATATAAAACCTTGATGGAGGTTTATGCGTTTAGAGCAACTCCCACTACCTCCATTGTTAGCTGACTCTTGCTTGTGTTTATTTATGACTTAGAATGCATAAAAAAGAAAAAACATGTCTTGTCGTACGAGAGGATTGTGAATGATAAGCAAAATCCCCTTAAAAGTGCAGTTCCCCTGTAATGCAAATGTATGATTGTTACCACATTGTGACATTTATCAGTTCAACATGTGTTTGCAAAACCTGCTTAAGTCGTTCTAACTTACTCGTGACAATGCCTCGGTAAGAAAACAGGACACGTTTTAGCGGACGTCTTGTGTTAACTTCCTGTGCTAGCTTGGCTTTCAAAACTGAGGCACCTCCGACAAGACAGCCCGAACGTAAAATAACTCATTTAGCAAAACAGGACACATAAACACGTGAAAACCATATTTTCCACGCCAACTGCCTTAGCATTGGCGAAACACGAGTTTATGCAACGTGACGGCCGACAAACGATCAAGCACAGCACAGCGTGCTGCTGATATTGTGCATTGAGTACTTACCTATGGCTATTGTTCTGGTTTCTTTTTGTTTGGCACATGCATGCAATTGTAATATAGTACATCACATAGTTGCAGTTTACTCTTTATGTGTTCGAAAAGGAGCAGGAAGAAGAATATCTTATTTATTCCTACCCCTTTCCCACTTCATAGTGGGAAAGGGGTAGGTATACTTTATGGCTTTAAAGTATACCCTTTAAAGCCATAAATAGTAAAGTTTTCATTAAATAAATAAATTAAATGCATTATATTATTTTCTCATTTTCACTAAGGTTAACATGTTTATCAGGATTAATCTTTGTTGATTTTGAAAACTGTCTTAAAGTGGATCCAATTAGTACTTAAATAATCCATCCTAGGGTCCAATAATTTGGTATCAGTACCAAATGTATTTCGATACTTCTCAAAATAAAGACGACCACAAAACATTTCATATTAGCTTTAATATAATGTAAAATCTTATGATACATTAAAAATATGTTTCTTATTGCAATCAAATAAGAATGTATGCATGAAATAAGATTTTGAATGTAGACAACTTGTCTTTTAGGAGTAAATAGGGTTGTACGGTATACTGGTTCTAATTAATTGAAATCGGTACTATACTGCCTTAGAAAAGTACCGGTACCGTTCTTTCATCTGTTTATACAAGCAATAACATCTTGGAGAGGAAGAATGTCAAAAAACGACAATTCTACTGGTTAATAAGGAGGGTGTGTGAAGTACAATATGGAGGTATTTGGGCTTCAACAGGGAGCCGCGCTGAATGTGTTGCTTTAAAACACGCCTCGCCAAATGTGGCAATTAGTATTACCACCTTTGCTTCAACCTTAAGTAAACATTTAAATAATAAGCATTCAGATCTGCACAAGGAGTTATAAATAAATGATAAATAATGGTAAATGGGTTATACTTGTATAGCGCTTTTCTACCTTCAAGGTACTCAAAGCGCTTTGACAGTATTTCCACATTCACCCATTCACACACACATTCACACACTGATGGAGGGAGCTGCCATGCAAGGCGCTACCAGCACCCATCAGGAGCAAAAGTGAAGTGTCTTGCCCAAGGACACAACGGGCGTGACTAGGATGGTAGAAGGTGGGGATTGAACCCCAGTAACCAGCAACCCTCCGATTGCTGCCACGGCCACTCTACCAACTTCGCCACGCCGTCCCCATAAATAGTGACAGGTAATAATGTAGTTGTTACACCTGTCCTGCTGTTTGGCTCCGGTGCAGACTGTAGTCGAGGAGCACAGGGCAGACTTTCCTTCCAGGGTCGATGTTTTTGCCGGGGGTAACAGCCTTTACTTTACCCGGCAATGGGTCTGCTAAGCTGCGCTTTGGGGTCAGAATGACGAGGCCGCCGAGTCGCGACAATCTGGTTGCTTTATTATTTGTTTTGCAGGACACAACCGGACGCGTTCATCACTCTACTGCGCAGTGCGCTCCCTCTCTCTCTTTACTCGCCCACTCACTCACTGACGTCATTCAGCCAACACGTTGCCATTCTCACAAACACACACACACGCTACTCTCATAAGTTAACTAGCTCCTCAGTTGTGCACATGTAGATAGATAACATTTAGATACGTAGACGTGCACACAGCTGCTTGGCTTAATGCCAAATATTAACGGAGTTAAAACTGCCCATCGAGCGCAAACTAATGTGAAGTGAAATGACTGAATTTTTAAACAAATTGCTACAATTGTGTTTTATCTTTAAGAATGTGTGTTTTACCTGCTACATGACTTATCTGTGCACTTTTATCTATAGTTTTGTTTTTAGTATTTACTAATGATTGTATTTTTCTTAAAGCACAGACCAGGAGTGCCAACCATAAAAATTTAAGCATTTAATATCCATCCATCCATCCATCCATCCATCCATCCATCCATCCATCCATCCATCCAGCCATCCATTTTCTACTGCTTCTCCCTCTGAGGGTTGCGGGGGGTGCTGGAGAGCTTTTAATATAATATGAATAAAGCTTTTTATTATATTCTAATATAATCCTTGATTATGGCAAACTATATGTAATATGGAAAATGTTAAATTGTTCTTTGAGTGCAGCAAGTACAACACAATGTGTTTAATGCCTTTTAATTTATATTTTAACCTTCTAAAATGTTTATTTGAGGGCAATAGGAAACATATGTTTAATATATTGTCAAATTTTCTGTTAAAATAAAGCCAATGTTTAAATTTTTCGTAGTTCCATTTATTTGGAAAAGTATCGAAAAGTATCGTATTCACGTTATACATTTTGATACCAGTACCGATACCAAATTATTGGTTTCGAGACAACTCTAGTTGTACGTAAGTAAACAAAGGCTCTTAATTTGTCTGCTAACATATGCAGTAACATATTGTGTCATTTATCATTCTAATATTTTGTCTACATTATTAATCTACTTGCACCCCCCCGCGACCCCGAGAGGGACACGCGGTAGAAAATGGATGGATGGATAGATACTTGTTCATTTACTGTTAATATATGCTTACTTTCTCTTTTAACATGTTCTATCTACACTTCTGTTAAAATGTAATAATCACTTAGTCTTCTGTTATTTAATACTTGACATCAGTTTTGGGTGATACTACAAATTTGGGTATGGATCCAATACCAAGTACTTACGGGATCATATATTGGTCATAATTAAAATTCTCCTGTGTCCAGGGACATATTTCCTGACTTTATAAATTATAATAGCCTCCAGTTCTCTCCAGGAAGGACACGGACCGATGGAGCATGTAGAGGAGCGCATCTTCCACAACCATGTATCCCTAGTAGGCAAACTGTAGGGGGTCAAGAGCTTGCTCTTACCTGTGTTTTTTCAAAGGTCTTCATTATGACAGATATTTGTGCCACTGGTCTGTAATTCTTGCATCCGACCGGCCTTACTAACTTGGGGACGGGCACAAGGCAGGAGGTTTTCCAGCGGCAGGGACACATCCAGCTTGAAGACTATTGTTGAAGATGGTATGTACAGGCACAGCTAACTCCGTTGCCGGAGAATGTACCGTAGACATAGTAATCAGTTGTGGACAGACGAAGCCTGTAAGCGGTACACACTCACACAGAGTGGATCACTTATTATCCGGGAATCCGTTTTTGGCACAACAGAGGAAGCAGCAAATATTAGATTTGACTAACAGTTTTGACGTCACGATCGATGACAAATTAAATATGTCCTCTCCACCTTCTCCCAGGTGTACACGTTACCATGCAGGACATGTTAAATCCACACATTTTGGTTTTGGCGGTGATTTCCTTATCTTACAAGGAAAAGCATCTGATTGGCTCTCTTCATAACCAACCCCCACCCCTCTTTCCCTGTATGTCGTTAAAGAGCTGTGATTGGATATATTCCCAGCTTGTCCCGCCCATCGACAAGACGGAATTAAATATGATTGGATTTCGTTTCTGTCAACTGTTGTACGTTAGCTAGCATGTCAGTTAATTGTGTTGTCGTCTAAGTCAACGTGCCTTTGTTATGATTAGATATCGCCCTATTTTGGGGCGGCATGGCGTAGTGGGTAGAGCGGCCGTGCCAGAAACCTGAGGGTTGCAGGTTCACTCCCTGCCTCTTACCATCCAAATCGCTGCCGTTGTGTCCTTGGGCAGGACACTTCACCCTTTCCCCCGATGCAGCTCACACAAAATGAATGACGAATGAATGAGTTGTAAAAATGAATGATGGGTTCTCACTTCTCTGTGAAGCGTTGAGTGCCTAGAAAAGCGCTATATAAATCTAATCCATTATTATTATTATTATTATTTTACCTGACATGAAAAACTAAACCCAAAAAAAATAAACCGCTTCCAGCCCAGTGCGGGCACGGCTGACTCTATGGGCAGGGCGCGGACTAAGTTGCAACCCTCGCCCTTCTTGCTACATCTTCTTATTCCCTGGCAGGCCACATTGGTAGACATTTTTCCTAATGTGTTTGTGAGTTTGGGCAAACAACGCAGTGACAGACTCTTTTCTGGATTGCTGCATTAGAACTTGATTGCTATTCCATTTCATCCCACCCTTGATTTAAGAGCCGCTGAGAATAAGATAGTCATTTCAAAACCATTAACAGCCTTGCGCTCACAACATCCTCTGTTCTGGGAAGCCTCCCCACATCGCACTGTTGCTTTGGTTAGACTCTACCCGTGTTTCCAAAGGTCAGATCCTTCTAAAATAACTTTTATCCAAAAAAGGTGACAGGTAAAAATGACAGCATTGGTCTCAATCGCAATCAGATAGCTACTGCCGAGCAAAGAGCCTTGAACAACAACTCTTCCTCCTTCTTATAGTCCAGTGTTTTTCAACCTTTTTTGAGCCAAGGCACATGTTTTTCATTGAAAAAATCCAGAGGCACACCACCAGCAGAAATCATTAAAAAATGAAACTCTGTAGACAATAAAAAGTCATTGCCGCAATTGTTGGATATGAATTTAAACCATAACCAAGCATGCCTGACTATAGCTCTTGTCTCAAAGTAGGTGTACTGTCACGACCTGTCACATCCCGCCGTGACTTATTTTGAGTTTTTTGCTGTTTTCCTGTGCGTAGTGTTTTAGTTCTTGTCTTGCGCTCCTATTTTGGTGGCTTTTCCTGTTTTGTTGGTATTTTCCTATAGCAGTTTCATGTCTTTGAGCGCTATTCCCCGCACCTGCTTTTTTTTTTTTTTAGCAACCAAGACAATTTAAGTTGTTTTTATCTTTCTTTGTGTGGACATTGTTGATTGTCATGTCATGTACGGATGTACTTTGTGGACGCCGTCTGCTCCACGCGCTGTAAGTCTTTGCTGTCGTCCAGCATTCTGTTTTTGTTTACTTTGCAGCCAGTTCGGTTTTAGTTCCGTTTTGCATAGCCATCCCTAAGCTTCCATGCCTTTTCTTAGCGGCACTCACCTTTTGTTTATTTTTGGTTTAAGCATCAGATACCTTTTTACCTGCACGCTGCCTCCCGCTGTCGTCTGCATATTGTGATCACGACAAACCATGTTCCCGACATATACAAAGCAATTACCTACCTGCTGCCACCTACTGATGTGAAAGGGTATTACACGGTTACTCTGCCAATCTCTAGACAGCACAGACACTCAACAATGGCGCATTATTTGCAAATTATAATTACTGGTTTGCAATAAAAGTTTTTAACCCAATTAGGTGAAATGACATAATCTCCCACAGCACACCAGACTGTATCTCACTGTACACTAGTGTGCTGCGGCACAGTGGTTGAAAGACACTGTTATACTCAATCAAAAAACAGAGTCCATATGGTCCAGGCAAACACGCTCATGGTCGAATGCGTCTTCCCAAAGGTTGGGGCCAGTCCAAGGAATAATAGTCCAGGTGGCTTTGGCACAACAAAGCCTTCAGAGATACCTTGGTGGAGTAACTTAGTAAGTCAATAGGATGTGTACTCAGTAGGGATGTAACGATATCACAATCTCACGGTATGATATTGCCACGGTGTTAAGGCCATGGTACGATATTATTGTGGAATTGTGCAAAACAAAACAAAAAGACTTGGTAAAAATGCCATAGTTTGTAAAATTAAGTGACAACTTTTAATAACGCAAATCCCTCAAAAATTGATTTGCTGGCTTCAAATATCTTTTCCGGGTGATGGTTTATCAAGGAGGTTCACATATTTCCCAGCCTTAGAAACGCTCGAGACAAAAGTAGTGCTTTAGTACGCAGACCTCCGCCAAAAAGGTTATGTTTTCGCCAGGGTTTGTCTGCCTGTTTGTTAGCGACATAGCTCAAAAAGTTATGGATGGATTTTGATGAATTGTTCAGGAAATGTCCATAAAAGCAATTTGTGTTATCTTTTCCGATTACACCTCTCCCGCATGATTCCTCCTTTTCTCCTTTTTACTGCCATCCACGCCCCCACCTTCCGATCCCGCGCTCTAGAGGGGTTATGAGAGATGTAGTTTCTTTTTATGGCCTTTGCAAAAGCGCCAGAAAAAAACTACACTCACTAAGTTTTCGGTTCATAACGTCAGACGTCACGGCATTATTGTGTTGATTTTGAAACCGCAATACTGTGATATCTACAATACCATTACACCACTAGTACGTATTATTGTGTTAATGCCCAAGCCCAAGTATCGGGAGCTTTTCAATATCTTTTTCCTAAATATCCCAGATTACCCAGAATTTTCGGTTTACCGGGACATTTTTCCCATTGAAAATAAATGGGCCATTTTTGGATCTTGCACAATTCCCACATTTCTTACCCGATTGGAAGCGGTTCTACTTTCAACACCTTCCGCTCATCCCAGACAATCAATTTACCATTTTTCAAGTAAAGAAAAAAATTCCTGGAATTCCTACTAATACCGATTTGCCAAAGCCATATTTTAAAGTATAAGTACCAATGATTGTCACACACACACTAGGTGTGGCGAAGTTATTCTCTGCATTTGACCCATCACCCTTCATCACCCCCTGGGAGGTGAGGGGAGCAGTGGGTTCACCTCTTGTTCAAAAGTTTTCACAGTCCACCATTTTTCAACCAATTCCAACCATTCCACCATCCAAACATTCCTTTTAGTTGGGCCAACAAAAGTTTTTTTTTTTCCGTACAAATTCCAGGAATTCCGACATACCAATTCTTAAGTCAAGTGTTACTAGTCCACATTTCTCAACCGAATCAAAAAATTGCAACACCAACACATTCATATCAACTAGGACAATTGTAGTGTAAAAAAAAATTTCACGGTTTTCCCGAAATTTCCAGGAATTTCTCTCCTTTGACAATGAATTGGCAAATTACAAACTTCTGCATATCCCACATTTCTCATCCAATTTGAACCGTTCCACCATCGACACACTCTACACACCCTGGGCATTCAAGCCAAAATGTTTCCCAGTTACAAAAATTCCCTGATTACCCAGAATTACCAGGAGTTTCTCCCCATTGACAATGAATGGGAAATATACAAACTTCTGCATTTCTCAACGATTCGAATCGTTCCAACATCCACACACTCCACTTACCCTGGACATTTAGGTCAGCATGTTTCCCAGTTCTGAAAATTCCTTGATTACCCGGAATTACCAGGAATGTTCCCCCATCGAAAATGAATGGGCAATATACAAACCTCTCCATATCCCACATTTCTCAACCGATTCAAAAAAAGTCCAACACCAACCCATTCATATCATCTGGTACAATTGTAGTTTTGTACATATTTTCAAAAATTCCCGATTTTCCTGAAGTTCCCAAATTTCCAGGAAATTCCTATCCAAATAAATGGATATTTTCAATGTTCTACAACGCCCACTATGCGCAATTTTTTCCCCCCAATTCTGACCATTCAAACATCCACACACACACTACTCTCCCAATATATCAAAGGCAAAACATTTTTTTCCCTTTCCCAAAATTCCTGGTTTTCCCAGAATTTTTAGGAGTTTTTCCCCATTGACAATGAATTAGAAATATACAAACTTCTGCATATGCCACATTTATCATCCGATTAGAACCGTTCCAACATCCACACACCCCACTCACCCTGGACATTCATCAGCATGTTTTCCCAGACTCCGAAAATTCCACCAACCCATTCATATAATCTGGGACAATCGTAGTTTTATACATATTTTTTTAAATTCCCAGTATTCCTGAAATTCCCAGGAATTTCCTATTCAAATGAATAGACATTTTCAATGTTATACAACGCCCAAATTTATGCACCAATTCTGACCATTCGAACATCCACACACACAACTCTCCCAATATATCAAAGGCAAAACATGTTTTCCCTTTCCCAAAATTACTTGATTACCCGGAATTATCAGGAATTTTCCCCCATCGAAAATGAATGGGCAATATAGAAACTTCTCTATAGCCCACATTTCTCATCCGATTCGAATCGTTCCAACATCCACACACTCCACTCACCCTAGACCAGGGGTCACCAACCTTTTTGAAAGCAAGAGCTACTTCTTGGGTACTGATTAATGCGAAGGGCTACCAGTTTAATACACACTTCAATAAATTGCCAGAAATAGCCAATTTGCTCAATTTACCTTTAACTCTATGTTATTATTAATAATTAATGATATTTACACTTAATTGAACGGTTTAAAAGAGGAGAAAACACGAAAAAAATGACAATAAAATTTTGAAACATAGTTTATCTTCAATTTCGACTCTTTAAAATTCCAAATTCAACCGGAAAAAAGAAGAGAAAAACTAGCTAATTCGAATGTTTTTGAAAAAATTAAAAAAAGAATTTATGGAACATCATTAGTAATTTTTCCTGATTCAGATTAATTTTAGAATTTTGATGACATGTTTTAAATAGGTTAAAATCCAATCTACACTTTGTTAGAATATATAACAAATTGGACCAAGCTATATTTCTAACAAAGACAAATCATTATTTCTTCTAGATTTTCCAGAACAAAATTTTTAAAATAAATTCAAAAGACTTTGAAATAAGATTTAAATTTGATTCTACAGATTTTCTAGATATGCCAGAATATTTTTTATTTTATTTTAATCATAATAAGTTTGAAGAAATATTTCACAAATATTCTTCGTCGAAAAAACAGAAGCTAAAATGAAGAATTAAATTAAAATGTATGTATTATTCTTTACAATAAAAAACATACATTTACTTGAACATTGATTTAAAATGTCAGGAAAGAAGAGGAAGGAATTTAAAAGGTAAAAAGGTATATGTGTTTAGAAATCCTAAAATCATTTTTAAAGTTGTATTTTTTTCTCTAAAATTGTCTTTCTGAAAGTTATAAGAAGCAAAGTAAAAAAATGTATGAAATTATTTAAACAAGTGAAGACCAAGTCTTTAAAATATTTTCTTGGATTTTCAAATTCTATTTGAGTTTTGTCTCTCTTAGAATTAAAAATGTCGGGCAAAGCGAGACCAGCTTGCTAGTAAATAAATACAATTTAAAAAATAGAGGCAGCTCACTGGTAAGTGCTGCTATTTGAGCTATTTTTAGAACAGGCCAGCGGGCTACTCATCTGGTCCTTACGGGCTACCTGGTGCCCGCGGGCACCACGTTGGTGACCCCTGCCCTAGACATTCAAACATTTAAGTCCCACTCATGCAGTTCGGCGGCTTGAACACATGCATTCGTACGGAATCGCAAATTCTAGTACTAATATTAGTTTTGAGTTTTTAGACACAGAGATTCAACATTCTTATGGTCCTGTGCAGTGATTAGGAGTAGCCATAACAGTTTCATGATGTTCTCACGATAAGAACGATATTGAGAAGACCTAGTTTGAGAGAGTGAACCTCCATTGAGTATACTCAAGTGTATATTTTCTACAACCCTTCTTTGATATCACTCCATGCACCGTGTCGCCTCCCATAGTGATGTCGTCAATGTGAGTGGTCCTGCCAATCATTTCTAATTCCATCTTTTTTTTCCCGACCCCAGAACTGTGACGTCATGCAAGCTGAGGCTCATCGCCGCCAACGCCTTCCAGCACAACGTCAAGCTGCAGTACGTGTAAGTGTCAATCAGAGCTAAAGGATCTTTGTCAGCGTCTTGTTTCGTGGGTTGGTTGAAGTTTATTTTGAACATGTATACCATTTCAACATCACTTATTCACGTTTCTCTTTACAACAATTCCGAAAAGCGGTAGGAAGGAGCAACTCTGAAATCCAATGATTTCTAAATATAAGGGTTCTCTTACGGTAATAACTAGCTCAGTCAGATGTGATTTACAAGGTGACACATTTTTTCAATAAGATCAAGAAGATTATCATTACTCTTTTTCATTGTACTTTGTAAACACTTGTTTGAACATCCTCTTAAACTGTATCAAATTAGTACATTGTTTGATTTCTTTGCTTAATCCGATCCATAATTTAATTCCGCATACTGACATACTAAAGGTGGTAAGTGTTGTACGTGCATACAAGTGTTTTTAATTAGATTTTTCTCTTGTTTGTACGCTTTTTGGTTGACATTTAGTGACACAATGATGGCGACCTGGTTCCTTAAAAATTGTGATGTCTTTGTGGGATAAATATCTAGAATTACAGGAATTTGAGCACTTAGGGAACACAGTGGTACCCGCTAACCTCGACGTTAGCATGGCCAAGATCCAGACTAAAGATTTCTTCTACATTTACTTGTACATATGGGGATTAGGATTCTTATGTTTCCATATGGCCAGGGGGACGGCGTGGCGCGGTTGGGAGAGTGGCCGTGCCAGCATCCTGAGGGTTCCTGGTTCGATCCCCACCTTCTACCAACCATGTCACGTCCGTTGTGTCCTTGAGCAAGACACTTCACCCTTGCTCCTGATTGGTCGTGGTTAGGGCCTTGCATGGCAGCTCTCGCCATTAGTGTGTGAATGGATGAATATGGAAATAGTGTCAAAGCGCTTTGAGTACCTTCAAGGTAGAAAAGCGCTATACAAGTATAACCCATTTTACCATTTTTACCAAGTTAAATAGCGAGGAACTGTTGTGTATGGTTCTGAGCAGTGATTGCCAAAGGGGCTGTGACGTAAAAAGAGAAAAAAGTAACTGTGAGGTATACAGAACTTTTTCCTGTATATGCCAATAAAAGTCTGATTAGTGCACAGTCATTCTGCCTCTTCATCAATCTGCAGAATTGTGATAGTCTATACCAGGGGTACAACTTGTGGGCATCACAGGAGTCATGGGGCGAAGGGTTATCAAGGAAGAAGTCCCTTCATGGTGACTGTGGATTACGAGGAGTTACCCGTAGGTTCGGAAGCGCTGCCTGGACACAACCTGGGGCCGGGTCTAAGCCCAGCCGGGTCGCCTGGCTGAGAGTGTCTGATGCTCCAAACTAGTGGTTGGTTGATTATCAGCGCCGATATTTGGCATTTTGATGTATATCGGTCTCTTTTTATCAGTATCATGCAGTTTTTGTGTTTGTTTACAACTACAACAGAACTACATCAGCAGATACATATACATGTATGATACCAGTATTTAGTACAAAACCCAATTAGTAAATAAAAACAATGATTTGCAAATCCTTTTTCAACTTATATTCAATTGAATAGACTGCAAAGACAAGATATTTAATGTTCGAACTGAGAGACTTATTTTCTTTGCAAATAGTCATTAACTTAGAATTTAATGGCAGCAAGGTCAAGGTCAAGGTTCAACTTTATTGTCCCCGCGAGGAAATTTGTCTTGGGCACAGTGCATCATTGCTTTCTTAACATTCACAAAAACACAAGCACAGACACAACCACAACCAGACAACTAACATTTAAACATCAGAACATGGAGCTTGATAGACATAGGTGGCACTTTGATGTAGATATAAAAGCTACAGTATGGAGATAAAGATAAAGTACCAGTGTGCATTGCACTAGAGCTCATGGATAAAGTGCTGTGTGCTAAAGTGCTTAGTTCTAAAGTGCTATGTGCTAAAGTGCTAAAGTGCTATGTGCTAAAAAAGTGCTAACCTATGTATTAACATTCTATTGCACATTGTTGGTCAGCTTAATGGAGGCTGGGACAAATGATAATTTAAGGCGGTTAGATTTGCATAGTGGGACCCGGAGTCTTCTCCCTGATGGCAGGGTTCCATATTCAGGGAAGAGTGGGTGTTGTGAGTTGGAAATAATTTTCTTAGCTTTTTTCCTAACTGCCTGCTCATAGATGCTCTGTATAGGCAACACATTGCAAAAAAGTTGGCACAGGGGCATTTTTTACCACTTTCCTTTTAACAACACTCAGTAAACGTTTGGGAACTGAGGAAACCAATTTTTGAAGCTTTTCAGGTGGAATTCTTTCCCATTCTTGCTTGATGTACAGCGTAAGTTGTTCAACAGTCCGGGGTCTCCGTTGTGGTATTTTACGCTTCATAATGCGCCACACATTTTCAATGGCAGACAGGTCTGGACTACAAGCAGGCCAGTCTAGTACCTGCACTCTTTTACTGTGAAGGCACACTGAGCTCCGGCCCAGCGAAGCCGACAGCGTTTGTGGGTGTTGTTGATAAATGGCTTTGGCTTTGCATAGTATCAATCAATCAATCAATGTTTATTTATATAGCCCTAAATCACAAGTGTCTCAAAGGGCTGTACAAGCCACAACGACATCCTCGGTACAGAGCCCACATACAGGCAAGGAAAACTCACCCCAGTGGGACGTCAATGTGAATGACTATGAGAAACATTGGAGAGGACCGCATATGTGGGTAACCCCCCCCCCCTCTAGGGGAGACCGAAAGCAATGCATGTCGAGTGGGTCTGACATAATATTGTGAAAGTCCAACACATCAGCGAAAGTCCAGTCCATAGTGTGGCCAGCAGAAACCATCCCGAGTGGAGACGGGTCAGCAGCGTAGAGTTTTAACTTGCACTTACAGATGTAGCGACAAACTGTAGTTACTGACAATGGTTTTCTGAAGTGTTCCTGAGCCCATGTGGTGATATCCATTACACACTGATGTCGCTTTTTAATGCAGTACCACCTGAGGGATCCAAGGTCAAGGGCATTCAATGTTGCGTGCAGTGATTTCTCCAGATTCTCTGAAACTTTTGATGATATTACGGACCGTAGAAGGTGAAATCCCTAAATTCCTTGCAATAACTTGTTGAGAAATGTTGTTCTTAAACTGTTCGACAATTTGCTCACGCATTTGTTCACAAAGTGGTGACCCTCGCCCCATCCTTGTTTGTGAATGACTGAGCATTTCATGGAAGCTGCTTTTATACCCAATCATGACACCCACCTGTTCCCAATTAGCCTGTTCACCTGTGGGATGTTCCAAATAAGTGTTTGATGAGCATTCCTCAACTTTTTTGCCACTTGTGCCAGCTTTTTTGAAACATGTTGCAGGCATCAAATTCCGATTAAGCTAACATTTGCAAAAAATAACTAAGTTTTCCAGTTTGAACATTAAGTATCTTGTCTTTGCAGTCTATTCAATTGAATATACTGTAAGTTGAAAAGGATTTGCAAATCATTGTATTCTGTTTTTATTTACGATTTACACAATGTGTCAACTTCACTAGTTTTGGGGTTTGTATTTAACAAAATAAAAAAATAGTGAAGTTGATACTCACGCACCAGCCTGTTGAGAAAAGTTGTCTTTTTTTTCCACTGCCACACTCACACAGCTACCACTTTTTGATACTTTTCAAAATAAAGGGGACCACAAAAAATGGTATACAGTACAACCCTAATTAATTCCATCATTTAAAACCACATACTGATTTACAAAAGGTCTTAAGTGTTGTACGTGCATACTTGTATGAAATTTACCCTTTTGTTGCCATGGAGGCGAGGATTAGTGATTTAGAAGTAGCTAAAACACTGTGGATGGACATTTTCCGCTAGCTAGCTATGTTTTAAGGCAGTGGTCCCCAACCTTTTTTGCACCACAGACCGGTTTAATGTAGGCATTATTTTCAGGGACCGGCTTTCCACTTGTGCCAGATAAATAGAGCAAAAATAAGTGCATGAAAAATACAACTCACTATAACGCTGAATTAGTGGGAGCCCTGGGCTTGTTTCTTTGCAATGAGATGGAGATGGAAATCAGCCTTTGGCAACAATCTGTCACTTTTCTATTTGATATGTTCATTAATGTGCATTGTATCATGTCACAAAGTTATAACAAATATAACAAATGGTGATTTCCTATGAGGAGTTTTATTGTTCATCTATAAACAAGCTTATTGGTGTGTCTAGTGCACAAGTGTCAAACTCAAGGCCCGCGGGCCAGATCTGGCCCTGCACGCATTTTATATGGCCCGCAAAAGCCTGGAAATAATGTGTCAATAAAACACCTTATATTTTCTCTCTTTACTTTCTTATTTTCTTACTAAAGGTATTAGGGTTTTTTTTGTAGTTTGACAGGGGGGGAAAATAGTGTCCAATATTGCAACACATATTATATTATCTAACTTTGTTGGTCAAAATCCAAATAAATACTTAAATATCTGCTTAACTTATGATTTCGAAGCAAGTTATCCATCAAATTGTACACTATAAAAATAACCAATAGATTTTACTGTAAAATTTAGGGAGGTTTTTTTTTCCAGCGTATTACTGTAAGTTTGAATAAAACGACCAATATTTGTTTTTTTTAAATTCTGTTGGCTGAGCTGTCAAATTTTTTGATTTTTTTTAACTGTAAAATCCAGGGTTGATGATTTTATAGTACCACATTTTATTATGGTAAAAAAACTGGCATCTGAGTTGCCAAAATAAAATTAAACAGCAGTACTGTATTCCTATTTACAGTTATATGTTGTAAAAAAATAAATAATAAAAAACACCATAAATGTTACAGTAAAATATTTTACGGGCAACTAAGCCACATTTTTTTTTTTTAACTCTTTACGTAAAAATTGTTTTTAATATTTAAATTCATAGGCAAATTCATTAATTATTTACTGTTACGAGTAGCCCTCTAATGGCAGCCATGACTGCGGTGTGGCCCTCAATGAAAACAAGTTTGACACCCCTGGTCTGGTGGGACAGGCCAAAGTTAAGTTGGAAAAAAATGCAGTCCTCTATAAATTATTTAATGTTTCACGTCACGGACATGTACCGGTCCCCGGACCGGTGGTTGGGGACCACTGTTTTAAAGCACCACTTTCATAACGGCGCTTCAGTGTTTATAGCTTCACTTTGATTGTTAGTTTTTAAGACAAAATACGTCCGTTCTCTGTCGTCTGTCTCCACACTGTTTCTGCTTTCAAGTGCTTTCTGTGTGTGTGTTGACTCACATACGCCTCGGCTCATATTAACAGCAATGTCACCACGGCGTGCCATCATGTCCATTAAAAAAAAAAAGTACAGATATTTTTTAAAGGCAGTAGTAAAGTGAAGTGAATTATATTCATATAGCGCTTTTTCGCTAGTGACTCAAAGCACTTTTCTTCGTGAAACCCAATATCTAAGTTACATTTAAACCAGTGTGGGTGGCACTGGGAGCGGGTGGGTAAAGTGTCTTGCCCAACGACACAACGGCAGTGACTAGGATGGCGGAAGCGGGGATCGAACCTGGAACCCTCAAGTTGCTGGCACGGCCACTCTACCAACCGAGCTATACCGCCCCCAGTATAGTACCTTTTATAATTCATAAAGTACCGGTAAATGGGTTATACTTGTATAGCGCTTTTCTACCTTTTTTAAGGAACTCAAAGCGCTTTGACACTATTTCCACATTCACCCATTCACACACACATTCACACACTGATGGCAGGAGCTGCCATGCAAGGCGCTCACCAGGACCCATCAGGAGCAACGGTGAAGTGTCTTGCTCAAGGACACAACGAACGTGACTAGGATGGTAGAAGGTGGGGATTGAACCAGGAACCCTCAGGTTGCTGGCACAGCCACTCTCCCAACTCCGCCACACCGTCCCCGGTAAATCGTAGAGCCCTATTAACAACATTAAAAAATACTACTAACACCCAATCGAAAAAAAATTCCAGACAACAATAGAAAATTCAACAAAATTAATCATCTACGCTTGTTTGAAGAATTGGTTGTTTATGGTGTCAGGGTCATGTGACATGTCTATACGCTGTTTCAAACCGGGTCAGGCGTATTACGTGTCATGAGCTAATATCATTTGTTGCGCTTTTGTAGGATCTTATTGCATCGTGTTGGCAGAGAAATTGATGAAACTTGACCCTCTTAGCTTTTAAGACGCTGCAGAGTCGTCGCTCATTGATTTTGTGACGTGACAAATGTTTAAGAGGACGCCTGACTCGTTTTAAATGAGCGATGCATTCAAGTTTAAGAGGCGTTTGTACGATTTGGGCGGCGAGCTTGAAAAGAATCGGAGCGGACGTCCACCAGTCACCTTTTACTCGCTTACTTTGTCGGATTATTGACGACTGATGCATAATAAATACACTCCACTCAGGGTCCATTATCGCTTAATCGATCATTTGCAGGGAGGGGTTAGACGGGATGGTTTTGGGGTGGGGTCCGAGTGCTTCTCGGTGACAGATGTATTTGTGAGCCTTCCCTCGTGTTGCTCAGATCTTCTGATGATGTTATGATCCACGCTATTCCCGCTCCTGGCGCTCCCTCTGCGAGCAAGCGGAGAAGGTAATGGATAACCCCCGGTGGCTCGGCTGTCTCCACACCAACTTTTGGGAGCAAGCACAACAAACCATTGAACTTTTGGCCTTCCCTGGCAGAGGGAATATGTCTTGTATGGATGGCCCCCTCAGCGAGGCTTGTTGTGGTCTTCGGAGGGAGGTTCACTTACAACCGGGCCATGCCAGGACCCTCCAAGAACCACTCTGATGACATTCCATCGGCCCAAGGGGTTTCCGGGCAGGATACGCGGCATGTATCTATCGCTGCGGTGTTACTATGGTAGTTGATCACTTAATGACAGTAATGCTTAAAATACTTAACTGTACTTTGCGGACTATAGAGCGCACCGGTATATAAGCCGCACCTATTAAATTATAGAAAATGAAAATAAAAATCCATATATTAGCCGCACCAGACTATAAGCCGTAGATACATATACGTTGTGAAATGTGTTATTTACACATAAATATTCTGTAAATGTTTATTTACACACCTTAATTGTTTCCAAACGGTTTCCTAACACGGCAGTAAAACAGCTGATCAAAGTCTCTCTCGGGTGACTGAACTTCTCACCCCATCTCTAAGGGAGATGCCAGCCACCCTTCTGAGGAAACTCATTTCGGCTGCTTGTATCCGTAATCTTATTGTTTCGGTCATGACCCACACTTCATGACCGTAGGTAAGAGTAGGAATGTAGATAGCTCTGTTGGCCGAAAGCTTTGCCTTCTGGCTCAGCTCTTGTTTCGTCACAACAGTGCGGCAGAGAGACTGCAATACTGCCACAGCTGCTCAGATTCGCCGATTGATTTCCTTCTCCATCTTTCCTTCACTCGTGAACAAGACCCCGAGCTACTTAAACTCCTCCACCTGGGACAGAGTCTCGTTCTCTACCTGGACTGTACAAACCATCGGTTTTCTGCTGAGGACCATGGCTTCAGATTTGGAGATGCTGATCCTCATTCCAGCCGCTGAACACTCGGCTGCGAACCGATCCAGTGAGAGCTGAAGGTCACGAACCGATTGTGCCATCAGAACCACATCATCTGCAAACAGCCGCCAGAGACGTATACCCTCTCCGCCATGGTCACGACTCTGCCTAGAAATCCTGTCCATGAAAGTCGCAAACAGGATAGGTGACAGAGCACAGCTCAGGCGGAGACCAACCCCCACTGGAAACGGATCCAACCTACATTCAAGCACCCGGACACAACTCTCGCTTTGGTTGTACAGCGATTGGATGGCCCTCAGCAGGGTCCCCTCACCCCGTAATCCCTCAGCACCTCCCACAGGATCTCTCGGGGGGACCCGATCATACGCCTTCTCCAAATCCACAAAGCACATGTAACTGGATAGGCATACTTGCAGGCCTTCTCCAGGATTCCTGCAAGAGTAATGAGCTGGTCAGTTGTTCCACGACCAGGACTTAATCCATATTGCTCCTCTTGAATCTGAGGTTCGACTATCGGCCGGACCCTCATTTCCAGTACCTTGGTGTAAACTTTCCCAGGGAGGCTGAGTAGTGTGATACCCCTGTAATTAGCACACACCCTCTGGTCCCCCTTTTGAATAGGGGAACCACCACCCAAGTCTGCCACTCTCACTGTCCCAGACTTCCACGCAGTGTTGAAAAGGCGTATCAACCAAGACTGCCCCTCGACACCTAGAGCCTTCAGCATTTCTGGACGAATCTCGTCAACCCCCGGAGCTTTGCCACTGTGGAGTTGTCTAACTACCTCAGTGACTTCACTCCGAGAGATCTACGTCAATCCTCCATCATCCTCAGACTCCGCTCCTGTCAGAGAGGGTGTGTCTGATGTAGTTGGGTTCAGGAGTTCCTCAAAGTGCTCTTTCCAACGCCGTACGAATTCCTCCCTTAAAGTCAGCAGAGTCCCATCCTTGCTGTACACAGCTTGGATGGTTCCCTCCTCCCCCCTCCTGAGGTGCAATATGGTCTTCCAGAACAGCTTTGATGCCGCCCGATAGTCCTTCTCCATAAATTCCCCAAACTGCTCTCACACCCTCTGCTTAGCCTCGTCCACAGCCACGGCCGCTGCCCTTTGTCTTTGCAGTCTATTCAATTGCATATAGGTTTAAAAGGATTTGCAAATAATTGTATTCTGTTTTTATTTACGATTTACACAACATGCCAACTTCACTGGTTTTGGGTTTTGTAGATTTATTTGAAACCTCTAGCATTTCAGAAGGCCCAGGCCACATTCACAGCGAAGTATTACATGAGGAGTGCACAGTTCGAAGCGAAATGCGTGATTCTTTATACAGTGACTACAAGGTGGGATAGAAGGAGTAGGCTCAGTTTGGAGGGGAGAAAGAGCAAATTAATTTAGAGGGGGGATAGAACCTATGAAGCAACTCAGTGGAGACAATGGTTCACTGAGATACTTTCACAGTGAATCCTGGTCAGAATGTGCCTTTCACAGAAATACTGCAGTTTGTAATGGCATAGTGCAAGGATACACAAATGTCATTATCAGCCAATAATCAAGGCTCCAATATCGGTATCTTAAGTGAAAAAGTGGTATTTCTGTTGCCGTGTAGTCCAATATTCAGTTGTCTCTCGGCTAACTTGTGTCTTTTACGTTTGAGTTGTGAGCCGTCTTCATACTTCCTGACCGCTACTGCCAGTATAAAAAATGAAGTAGTACTCGTGTGCAAGTGTGTTTTCAGGGGGTGCTTGTGGCTCCAGTGTGCTGAGCAAATGACCACAATGTGTGTTGAGATCATTGATCCCAATCCATTTGGAACGCGTTCTGCTTTCCCACGGAGAAGACTCCAGCAGCAGGTGTCTTCACTGTTGATGTGGAACGCCACCGCACACGTCTCAGCGCGGCCGCACAAAACCATCCTTGTTGTTGCCAACACAAATTATTTCATGTCATTATTTAACATTTAGTCATTTGGCTGATGATGCTTTTTTCTTATAGGAACCTGGCGTCAAACTCTCTGGAGCACATCTCCTGGAGGGTGTTTCATTTTCTACCTCTGCTCAACCTGTGAGTCACTCTATTTTATTCAAGAAACATCCAACTATTCTCCATTTATTTCCACTGGATGCATTGTTTTATGTTGTACAGCAAGACTGGATGTCCGTCCAGGGCAGGCGCAGTCCAAAGTGTGTTTTCTATCAGGCCGCGGCATTTTTAAAAAATGATATTACATCAAAATAACAATACAAATTTGAATAAAAAAGCTAACAGGTGCAATGTTACAAAAACATTTTTTCAATTTCGACACGAATAACACATTTTTTTTGGTTTGTTTTTAACTTTCATTGCTCAAAAAATTTATAAAAACGTATAATTGACAGATTGTAAATGTAAACGTTTAAAGTAAAAATTAGATATACTGATTAAAGATGTCGAATGATTAATTTCCTTAATCTGATTAATCACATTTAGGAATTTGTATTATCATGAATAATCACAGGTGTATACTCGCTTGCATCATAAAATGTTGCTTAAAAAAAGACCTCAATATTTGCACACAAATGCAATATTAATGTTTTATTTGAATGCATGTCATTCATTTGCACAAAACTTGCCAACAGTTTTATCTAAAGTTCTTTCAGGCTGTATTTTAAAAACATTATTTTGTTTTATCCAAAGTTCTTTCAGGATGTATTTTAAATATAATATATAGTTTTATCTAAAGTTCTTTCAGGCTGTGTTTTAAATATGATGTTTAATTTTATCTAAAGTATTTCAGGATGTTTTTTTTAAATAAAAACATGTTGTTTTATCCAACGTTTTTTAGGATGTATTTTAAATATACAATTTAATTGTATTTAAAGTTATTTAAGGATGTATTTTAAATATAATATTTAGTTTCATGTAAAGTTCTTTCAGGATGTATTTTAAGTAAAATATGTTGTTTTATCTAAAGTTCTTTTAGGATGTATTTTAAATAATTTAGTTTTATGTAAAGTTCTTTCAGGATGACTTTTAAATATAATATTTAGTTTTATGTAAAGTTCTTTAAGGATGTATTTTAAAAATAATACTTACTTTTATTTAAAGTTCTTTCAGGATGTATTTTAAATATGATATTTTGTTTTATCGAAAGTTCTTTCAGAATGTATTTTAAATATAATATTTAGTTTTATCTAAAGTTCTTTCAGGCTGTATTTTGCAGTGTAATTTGTCAGCGAGACCACCGGTCAGAGTCTACTCACTGGTTTTTATACTGACGTATGCGTTGATCTTCTTTTAGGATGTATTTTAAATAATTTAGTTTTATGTAAAGTTCTTTCAGGATGAATTTTAAATATAATATTTAGTTTTATGTAAAGTTCTTTAAGGATGTATTTTAAATATAATATTTAGTTTTATCTAAAGTTCTTTCAGGATGTATTTTAAATAAAATATTTTGTTTTATCTAAAGTTATTTCAAGCTGTATTTTAAATTCAATATTTAGTTTGATCTAAAGTTCCTTCAGGCTGTATTTTGCAGTGTAATTTGTCAGCGAGACCACCGGTCAGAGTCTACTCACTGGTTTTTGTACTGACGTATGCGTTGATCTGATCACTGACTCTATAGCGGTCAAGGTGAAAGAGCTTGTACGCTCAAAATAAACCCCATAACAAGTGGTACATGCTAGTATTGCCAGTTTGAAAATGTAACAAAACACCACAGGTGCGAAGTTGATAACATGAATGTGCAGTAAATGAGTGTCTCCATGGTGAAAGCCACATAGTACACGCACAATCCTAATTTAAATAAGGCGATCTGCACCACTTTTATACATTTTACACACAGTCTTAGTAGAGCACACGCAACACGCCCACTAATAGTATACACTATTTTATATTTTTGCACACTCTGTTGAGCGCGGTGCTATTTGGATCTTAGCAGATCAGGCTTTTAATGTTAGGAGAAAAAGTTGATACAAAAAATGAATGAAGACACAAATATTTGTCTTCAAAATATATAAATAATGTTTCTTTAGCCTTTTTAATAGCTGATTTTGTTGAAATATCATGATGACGTCAACAACTCCCACCCCTATGCTGTCTTTTTACCCAAAAATCTAAATGGTAATCGAAAATTAAGTCGCCAAAGAAAAAAATCTGGATTTTTTTTTTGTTTGGTACTAGCTTTTAGGGACGTTGTGTATTCTCCCCACCCCTGTCCTTGGCGCCAACTTGCAGACACTCCCTAAATTTAGTTAAACTAGAAATAAAGTTCTTCCGAAGGACTTACAAAAGTTGTTTGTGTTCACGTCTGAAGGTGAGAACCACAGGAGGCCGTATGATTTTAAACATCCAAGAGTGCGAACAAATTTGAAACAAATGTGCTTGTCTGTTGTTTGTGTGAAAGCATGGAATTCTCTAAAGAAAGACTTAAAAAGAGTTACAAAAAGAGACAACTGGAGTTATATCAAACTGATTTTTTATTTTGATTGGACGTGTCATTGTGAAAATGCTTAAACGAAAATTAAAAAGTATGTTGGAGTTCGGGTGTTGGTGGAGGGAACAGTTATAAAGTCATCTAAAATCATTTGGTGTAAAAAAGGGGGCAGATAAATATAAGAATAGTATTATTACATCTGCTCCTTTCTGACCATGGAAATGTATAAGGAACAAAAACACAATGAAAGTGTCAACTGTACCTGGCTTGTATATATGCATTTTCATGAAAGGAATGCAAAGAAATGAAAGGAATAAAAAGAAATGAAAGAAAAAGTTATGAATAGAGATGTCCAATAATTGCTTTTTTGCCGATATCCGATATTCCAATATTGTCCAACTCTTAATTACCGATACCCATATCAACCGATGTAGATATATATACAGTCGTGGAATTAACACATTATTATGCCTAATTTGGACAACCAGGTATGGTGAAGATAAGGTCCTTTTTAAAAAAATGTATTAAATAAAATAAGATAAATACATTAATAAAATTTTCTTGAATAAAAAAGAAAGTAAAACAATATAAAAACAGTTACATAGAAACTAGTAATTAATGAAAATGAGTAAAATTAACTGTTAGTGGACCAGCAGCACGCACAATCATGTGTGCTTACGGACTGTAACCCTTGCAGACTGTATTGATATATATTGATATATAATGTAGGAACCAGAAATATTATTAACAGAAAGAAACAACTCTTTTGTGTGAATGGGGGAGGAAGGTTGTTTGGGTTGGTGCACTAATTGTAAGTGTATCTTGTGTTTTTTATGTTGATTTAGTTTAAAAAAGAAAACAAAAAAACAACAAAAAAACGATACCGATAATAAAAAAAACGATACCGATAATTTCCAATATTATCGGCCGATAAATGCTCTAGTTATGAATATTCTTATCTTGGAAAATAAGTCACGTATCGTTGGGATATAAACAAAAAAATATTTTGACATTTAGGGCAGACAATAGATATATGATGTATGTAAATATGATGTAATGGATAGGAATGTCTGATGCTGGATGTCAATAAAAATAAAATAAAAATAAATAAAATAGAATAAAAAATAATTGTTGATTTTTAATCGAGAATTGTTTTGAATTTAGAGTTGATTCTCAATCGAATCGAATCATGCGGTGCCCAAAGATTCACAGCCCTAATGTTTATATCATTTACTCAAGCAAGTAAGTAGGCCTTTAATTAGCATTAGCATTAACAGCTGTGGCTGTAGGCAACCTCCCGATGGAGTTTTTTTAACAAGATTGATTTAACATCAGGAGTAGTCAACAATATAATAATGCTAATTGTGTTATTATTTTTGTGGCTGTATCAATCTTATTCCACTGAGAATATATTGTTGATGTCCAACCTACAGGCTGACTCATTGCCACTCGTTCAAAAGCAACAAAGGCTATAATTTCAAATGCACGCACGCCTTAAGCGCGTCAAAAAGAAACACAAAGTACTGACATAAAGGTTAAACTCAGTCAGAGAGCTTTTTATTCGCTCCACACTTGAGCGCGTGGAACTTCACCAGCTTTTTATCGGGGGGGGGGGGGGGGGGCAAAGAGCGCTTATAGCGGCGTGATTGACAGCCCACTTTTCATGAAGCAGCTGTGACATTTGATCAGCTTTTATTTTCGGGCGAAGGAAAAGTGGCGTCCATTATGGTGTCTTAAGGCGTGGAATTTGACAAAATAAAAGTTTCTTTGCGCTCATTGCCAGGGTCCTGGAGGACAACCCTTTGCTTTGCTCGTGTGACCTCCACTGGCTGCAACACTGGCAGCGGAACGGTCGGGCCGACCTGGACGACCAGAAGTTGACCTGCCTGTCCGCCGGACAGGAAGTTGCGCTCGATGCTTCGTCGGTCACGGACAACTGCAGTGAGTACCACATGGTCGCCACAGATTCAGGTTTCTCATATATATATATACACTACCGTTCAAAAGTTTGGGGTCACATTGAAATGTCCTTATTTTTGAAGGAAAAGCACTGTACTTTTCAATGAAGATAACTTTAAACTAGTCTTAACTTTAAAGAAATACACTCTATACATTGCTAATGTGGTAAATGACTAGCTGCAAATGTCTGGTTTTTGGTGCAATATCTACATAGGTGTATAGAGGCCCATTTCCAGCAACTATCACTCCAGTGTTCTAATGGTATCTGTTTGCTCATTGGCTCAGAAGGCTAATTGATGATTAGAAAACCCTTGTGCAATCATGTTCACACATCTGAAAACAGTTTAGCTCATTACAGAAGCTACAAAACTGACCTTCCTTTGAGCAGATTGAGTTTCTGGAGCATCACATTTGTGGGGTCAATTAAACGCTCAAATTGGCCAGAAAAAGAGAACTTTCACCTGAAACTCGACAGTCTATTCTTGTTCTTAGAAATGAAGGCTATTCCACAAAATTGTTTGGGTGACCCCAAACTTTTGAACGGTAGTGTATATACTGTATGTATACATATATAGCCCATACATGTACATGTGTAGATATTATATTATTATAATTATTACAATTGGATATTAAGAGTATGTGAAAAGTTTGACTTCTACCTTGTTTTAAATGGGTGTAATTTAGAATTGTTTCATGGTGAATGGACATTTTTCAGTTCAATGACCACGTCTGTTGACATTTTGTGTTGGTTGTTTTTTGGGGTGGGGAGGTTACACTATGACAGGGGTCGGCAACCCAAAATGTTGAAAGAGCCATATTGGAGCAAAAATACAAAAACAAATCTGTCTGGAGCCGCAACAAATTAGAAGCCATTTTACATACAGATAGCGTGTCATGAGATATAAATTGAATTAAGATGACTTAAAGGAAACTAAATGAGCTCAAATATAGCTACAAATGAGGCATAATGATGCAATATGTACATATAGCTAGCCTAAATAGCATGTTAGCATCGATTAGCTTGCAGTCATGCAGTGACCAAATATGTCTGATTAGCACTCCACACATGTCAATAACATCAACAAAACTCACCTTTGTGCATTCACGCACAACGTTAAAAGTGTGGTGGACAAAATGAGACAGAAAAAGAAGTGGCATAAAACACGTCCTAGAAAGTCGGAGAAAGTTATACATGGAAACAAACTAAGGTGAGTTCAAGGACCGCCAAAATTAGTAGGACAAAACGGCGCTTGCCAAATACTCCAATCAGTGAAGCATGTTTAATACAAACAGTGTGCTTTATAACAATAAGGGAGGTTTGTGTCATGTTTGTCCTCATACAGAAACCATATTAAAACAAAAAAAAATTGTTTTTTTTCCCCTCATCTTTTTCCATTTTTCATACATTTTTGAAAAAGCTTCAGAGAGCCACTAGGGCGGCGCTAAAGAGCCACATGCGGCTCTAGAGCCGCGGGTTGCCGACCCCTGCACTATGACTAGAGAAGGTTGTTTGCAGTGGGTCATATAAATTAATGCTGCGCATTCAGGGCATTTTTTTTTTTAGAGGTGGGAATCTTTGGGCACCTCACGATTCGATTAAAAATCGATTATTGATGCAAATTTAATTTGTTTATTGATGCGGTTTTATGTTTATTTTCGCTTCACTAAATAAGCGTTTATTACATGTAACTTTAAAAAAACAGTGCATTTGTAATAAGAAACAGTAGAATTAATTCCCACATTTAGGGAAATGTGTGCAAAACTATAACATAAGTGCTCTATAATAAAGGAGGTTAGGCAGCTCGCTGCTGTCAGACACATTTTAGAACTGTCTGCATTACTTTATTTACAATACATAAATCAATTATTGCTGCCCAAATAGTTTTTAACTTGAAGATTTTTTTTGTACTTGCTATTTGTTTTTTAACTTGAACAAAATTTGTTTCTGCTTGTGAATTGTTTTTAACTGGAATTATTTTTTTTGTTTTTGCAAAGTGTTTTTAACTTGAAGAAAATAATTTTTGCACTTGTAAATTGTTTTTAATGTGAAAAAAATAGTTTTTCTACTTGCGAATAGTTTTTAACTTGAAGGAAAAAAAAATTGTACTTGCAAATCCATTTTTGTGTTTGTGTAGTTTTGGCAGTAATTTCCCTTCTTATCAATACAATTAGCACAAGACTTGTTGCCACTCTTCCAAATAGATATGGAACCGCCATTTCCCCCAAGAGTCCCTCATGCTTATGGCAGCAAATGTCCCGTCAGGACAGGCAGGTTCAGTCCGAACCTGTGCTTTTCCTCGAGAAGATCTTGTCAATTGAATTGAGAGACCAGTTTATCAACCCCGTGTTTAGAATTGTGGAGAACAGTGCAAAAGAAAGGCTCTTGGAAAGACAAGACGGGACAAAATGAGAGATGCAGAGCAGGACAAATAATGGAGAGGGAGGGAAATGTGACCGCCTTCGCTGAGAGCCAGGAAGAAATGTTACGGTGGTTTCCTGCACTGTTCTCAGGTCTGCCTGAGGTGATCATCCTCCCCTCCAACAACAAGGTCCAAGAAGGAGGCAACCTGACCTTTGAGTGTCGTGTGACAGGAAGTCCCACCCCTCAAGTGAGGTGGAGAACGGATGCCCTCCAGTCACGCTTCATTGTCGAGGTAGACTATTTATTATATATATATATTATTATTACTTTTCCCTTCTATGTGGACATTTTTGGAAATGTCGTGCAGGAGAGAATCTGGGACTCCACCCTGGAGGTGCTCCTCTACCTCACCAACGTCTCGTCCAAGGACCACCTGCACAACCTGACCTGCCAGGCCGAGAACCAAGCGGGTCCCGGTGAGGACATGATGCAGCTGGATATCGAGTGTGAGTGTCGTCCCAAAAGTGGCATCAGCAATGTGCAACTACATGTCCCACAATGCACTGCAACAGCTTCTGTATCTGCCCTTAAAGGCCTACTGAAACCCACTACTACCGACCACGCAGTCTGATAGTTTATATATCAATGATGAAATCTTAACATTATAACACATGCCAATACGGCCGGGTTAACTTATAAAGTGACATTTTAAATTTGCCGCTAAACTTCCGGTTCGAAACGCCTCTGAGGATGACGTATGCGCGTGACGTACCCCGGGGAACACGGGTATGCCTTCCACATTGAAGCCAATACGAAAAAGCTCTGTTTTCATTTCATAATTCCACAGTATTCTGGACATTTGTGTTCGTGAATCTGTTGCAATTATGTTCATTGCATTATGGAGAAAGAAGCTGAGCAAGCAAAGAAGAAAGTTGTCGGTGCGAAACGGACGTATTTTTCGAAGGAAGTCAGCAACAACAGTACACAGCCGGCGCGTCTTTGTTTACATTCCCGAAAGATGCAGTCAAGATGGAAGAACTCGGATAACAGAGACTCTAACCAGGAGGACTTTTGACTTCGATACACAGACGCCTGTAGAGAACTGGGACAACACAGACTCTTACCAGGATTACTTTGATTTGGATGACAAAGACGCAGACGTGCTACCGTGAGTATGCAGCTTTGGCTTCTAAACATTTGATCGCTTGACCGTATGTGCGCAACTTTTTTTTTGCGTATGTACGTAACTTTTTTAAAATATATAAGCTTTATGAACCTTGGGTTAGGTGAACGGTCTTTTGGGCTGAGTGATTGTGTGTGTTGATCAGGTGTTTGAATTGTATTGGCGTGTTCTATGGAGCTAGGAGCTAGCATAGGAGCTATGAGTTAGCATAACAGCATGTTCCCTATCTGAATAGCTTCAACTCCCCACTAGTCCTTCACTTGCACTTTACTCATCCACAAATCTTTCATCCTCGCTCAAATTAATGGGGAAATTGTCGCTTTCTCGGTCCGAATCTCTCTCACTTCATGCGGCCATCATTGTAAACAATAGGGAACTTTGCGTATATGTTCAATTGACTACGTCACGCTACTTCCGGTAGGGGCAAGCCTTTTTTTTATCAGATACCAAAAGTTGCGATCTTTATCGTCGTTGTTCTATACTAAATCCTTTCAGCAAAAATATGGCAATATTGCGAAATGATCAAGTATGACACATAGAATAGATCTGCTATCCCCGTTTAAATAAAAAAAATTCATTTCAGTAGGCCTTTAAAGTGGAATTTTGTTTATCATTCACATTCCTTATGTACATATGTTTTTATTTTTCAATGCATTCTGAGTTGTAAAGTATGGCAAGTAAGAGGTGGTGAACAATGCAGCTAATAGGAGTACAATATTCCGCCCATAAAGTCTAAAAAAACATCCAAAAAGCGGCAACGGTACTCCATTTACATGTTGTCACTTGAATTATAACAAGTATTAGATTATTGTTATTAAAAGCGCTAGCACCGAGGAACTACTTTTACTACCCTTGTGGTGGAAAGTTATAACTTCTTTCCACTTGCTTTTTTAAATGTATTTTTATTCCGCCGCAAAACTTTGGCGCACTCCACCGCTCACAGTTTTCATCCGATCGGAACCGTTCAAGTGTTAAAACGTTCCAAATTTTCAAAAATGCACAACCCCCACATTTCTCAACCGATTCAAACCGTTCCACCATCCACACACTCCACTCACCTTGGACAATCAAAACTCCATTTTCCAAATACAACATTTTTTTTTACAGGAATTCCCGGTTTTCCAAAGCCCTATTTTCACCTTTTCCTGGAAAGTTTTCACAGTCCACATTTTTCAACCGTTTTTTGACCATTCTGCTTTCAAAACATTCCTCTTACTTTGGACAACCAACTTTCCTATGTTTTTTCTCCGTACAAATTCCAGGAATTCCGAAATACCCATTTTTCAATTCAAACTACTACGTCAACATTTTTCAACCGATTCCAAAAATTCCAACACCAACCCAGTCGTATCATCTAAGACAATGGTGATCATATCAACATTTTCCAAAATTCCCGGTTTTCCAGAAATTCCCAAAGTTCCTTGAAATTCCCATTCAAATTAATGGACGTGTTCATAGTTCTACAATGCCCTAAATTCGCAAAATTGTGCGCCATTTTTACATTTGATTCCGACCTTTCAACCATCCATCCACAATACTCTTTCGGTATATTGAACGCGAAACATGTTTTCCCTTTTTCCAGTAATTTTCTCCCATTTGACAATGAATGGTAAATATACAATCGACTGCATATCCCACATTTCTCATCCGATTCAAACTGTCCCACCATCCACACACTCCACTCACCTTGGACAATCAAACTACCATTTTCCAAAAAAAAGGACCAAAAAAACCCCAGTAATTCCCAGGTTTTCCAAAGCCCTATTTTCACCTTTTCCTGGAAAGTTTTCACAGTCCAAATTTTTCAATTGTTTTTGACCATTCTGCTTTCAAAACTTTCCTCTTAATCTGGACAACAAACTTTCCTATTTTTTTTTCTCCGTACAAATTCCTGGTCTTCCTGAAATTCCAGGAATTCCAAAATACCCATTCTCAATTCCAACTGTTACTACGTCAACATTTTTCAACCGATTCCAAAAATTTCAACACCAACCCAGTTGTATCATCTAAGACAACAGGGGTCGTATCAATATTTTTTTAAAAATTCCCGGTTTTCCCGAAATTCCCAAATTTCCAGGAAATTCCCATTCAAATGAATGGACATATTCATAGTTCTATAATGCCCTAAATTCTCAAAATTGTTTGTCATTTTTAAACCCGATTCCGACCTTTCAACCATCCATCCACAATACTCTTTCGGTATATTGAATGCAAAACATGTTTTCTCTTTTTCCAGTAATTTTCTCCCATTTGACAGTGAATACAATCGACTGCATATCCCACATTTCTCAACCGATTCAAACCGTTCCACCATCCACACACTCCACTCACCTTGGACAATCAAACCACCATTTTCCAAAATAAAATTAAAAAATTACAGGAATTCCCAGGTTTTCCAAAGCCCTAACCTCTTCCTGGAAAGTTTTCACAGTCCACATTTTTCAACCGTTTTTGACCATTCTGCCTTCAAAACGTTCCACTTAATTTGGACGACAAACTTTCCAATTTTTTTCTACATACAAATTCCCGGTTTTCCTGAAATTCCAGGATTTCCGAAACACCCATTCTCAATTCAAACTGTTACTACGTCAACATTTGTCAACCGATTCCAAAAATTCCAACGCCAACCCAGTCGTATCATCTAAGACAATTGTGATGCTATAAATATTTTCAAAAATTCCCGGTTTTCCCGACATTCCCAAATTTCCAGGAAATTCCTATTCAAATGAATGGACGTATTCATAGTTCTACAAAGACCTAAATTCTCAAAATTGCTTGCCATTTTTAAACCCGATTCCGACCTTTCAACCATCCATCCACAATACTCTTTCGGTATATTGAATGCAAAACATGTTTTCTCTTTTTCCAGTAATTTTCTCCCATTTGACAGTGAATACAATCGACTGCATATCCCACATTTCTCATCCGTTCCACCATCCACACACTCCACTCACCTTGGACAATCAAACCACCATTTTCCAAAATAAAATAAAAAAATTACAGGAATTCCCAGGTTTTCCAAAGCCCTAACCTCTTCCTGGAAAGTTTTCACAGTCCACATTTTTCAACCGTTTTTGACCATTCTGCCTCTTCAAAACGTTCCACTTAATTTGGACGACAAACTTTCCAATTTTTTTCTACATACAAATTCCCGGTTTTCCTTAAATTCCAGGATTTCCGAAACACCCATTCTCAATTCAAACTGTTACTACGTCAACATTTTTCAACCGATTCCAAAAATTCCAACGCCAACCCAGTCGTATCATCTAAGACAATTGCGATGCTATAAATATTTTTAAAAATTCCCGGTTTTCCCGACATTCCCAAATTTCCAGGAAATTCCTATTCAAATGAATGGACGTATTCATAGTTCTACAATGACCTTAATTCTCAAAATTGTTCGCCATTTTTAAACCCGATTCCGACCTTTCAACCATCCATCCACAATATTATTTGCCCTTTCCCAAAATTCCCGGTTTTCCCGAAATTTCCAGTAATTTTCTCCCATTTGACAATGAATGGGAAATATACAATCGACTGCATATCTCACATTTCTGATCCTATTTGAACCGTTCCAACATCCACAAACTCCACTCACCCTGGACATTTAGGCCAGCATGTTTCCCGGTTCTAAACATTTCCTGATTACCTGAAATTACCAGTAATATCCCCCCATTGAAAATGAATGGCCAATATACAAACCCCTCCATATCCCACATTTCTCATCCGATTTGAACCGTTCCAACATCCACAAACTCCACTCACCCTGGACATTTAAGCCAGCATGTTTCCCGGTTCTAAACATTTCCTGATTACCTGAAATTACCAGTAATATCCCCCCATTGAAAATGAATGGGCAATATACAAACCTCTCCATATCCCACATTTCTCATCCGATTTGAACCGTTCCAACATCCACAAACTCCACTCACCCTGGACATTTAAGCCAGCATGTTTCCCGGTTCTAAACATTTCCTGATTACCTGAAATTACCAGTAATATCCCCCCATTGAAAATGAATGGCCAATATACAAACCTCTCCATATCCCACATTTCTCATCCGATTTGAACCGTTCCAACATCCACACACTCTACTCACCCTGGACATTCAAGCATTTCAGTTCCACTCACGCGTATCGGCAGTTCGACGGCGTGCGCCCATAGGGCATTCACACGCAATCCCTACCGAAAATGCAAATTCTAGTTATTATTATTATTTTTATTAGAGCTTCCACGGTATGCGTGACACTCGGATCCCAAAAGGTGGCCTGCTCCTATCGCTCCCGTGTTTGTCAAACTGCACGCTCGGAGACTCAATAGGACTCCGGAAGATCTTAATGGGGGTCTGAGGTGAGGGCTCTCCAGAGAAGGCATGGCTGATTTGTCAGGAGAAAAGCGGAATATTCTTCCCAAATGGCTCTTGTTCAAATGAAAGCGTGCTCCCGCCATCTTTTAATGGAGCTCTCTGCCAAGCGGCCTACAATAACACGGCAGCACGTGAAGCACAACATGGCCGACCATTTCATGGCGCGGACAAAAGCGAGAACCTTCCACGCTGGCGTCTTAATTACCGCTGGGCTTGTTGTTTGCGGCTCTCAGACGCATTAGTGTGAAAGTTGCCCGAGTCCAGAAGGAGTGCATTAGCGCCGCATTACTGCCAATAATATCATCTGTCATCTGCGCATCGGCGACACCGGCGAGGACATGGAGCCAATGCACGAGCACCCAGGGACAGATAAGGAGCCTCAGGAAAAAGGCTTGGATAACCCAGTTCAGATCCGATTTGAGTCCGGCCTAATGGACTTGTGCCGCCTACTCCGGAAAAGCGCTTCATCTGCCGTGAGTGGCAGGCTGTAAATGCAGCAGATCCATCAACATCGGCCCCACTGGTGGACGGACGCTCGTTAACCGCCAGCCCTTTAATTACCCTTCATTACCTCCCAGAACAGCGGGTGTTTACTGCTGAGTGGCCCGCCGCGCCATTGATTCCCCGCACTCGTCTGCAGGCCACCCTTCTACATAAAAGAGCAACTTTCTTTTTCTAAGAACACAACTCCTGGCGAGGAGAAAAATGCTTGCAGTTGTATTTATTTGTACTTTTTTCATTTTGCCTCTAAGTTGTCATAGTGGCCCAGCCTTGAACCCCTGCAGGTGACTACCATTGCTCACAGGCAGGGCTGAGGTCCGAAGCCAGGAGCATCAAACTCAAGGCCCGCCGGATAGATTTGGCCCACCATGCCATTTATCGTGGACCGTCACAATATTTAAAATAGCCGTGTCATTTAAGTGGTCTGCAACATTGTTTAATGTGGCTTACCACATCATTTAATTTGGCCCGCTACATCATTTAATTTGACACACCACACCATTTAAAGTGACCTGCCACCTTATTTCAAGTGGACTGCCATTTCATTTAATGTGGCCCGCCTTGTTATTCATAGTGTTCTGTCACATTATTTAGTGTGGCCCGCAATGTTGTTTTACATGGTCTGTCACATAATTTCATGTGGTCTGCCACATTATATAATATGGCATACCATGCCATTTAAAGTGGCCCGTCACAATATTTAAAAATTGGCCCACTATGTCTTTTAACAAGGTCTGCCACATCATTTAATGTAATCCATAACATTGTTTAATGTGGTTTACCACATCTTTTAATTTGGCCCTCTACATCATTTAATTTGACACACCACACCATTTAAAGTGGCCCGCCACATTATTTCAAGTGGACTGCCTTGTCATTCAAGGTGTTCTGTCACATTATTTAGTGACATTTCGTCATTTCATGTGGCCCAATGTTATTTTACGTGGTCTGTCACATCATTTAACGTGGCCGCTGAATCATTTCACATGGCCTGTCAAAATTATTAAAATTGGCCCACCATGTCATTTTACAAGGTCTGCCATATCATTTAATGTGGCCCATAACATCATTTAATTTGACACAACACATCATTTAATTTGGCCCGCCACTTTATTAAAATTGCCTGGCATATCATTGTTCTGCCAAATTATTTAATGTGGCCCGGCACGTCATTTTATGTGGTCTGCCACATCATTTATTGTGGTCTGCCACATTATGGCCTGCCACAATATATAATGTCATTTAAGATGGTCCGTCACAATAGTTAATGTGGCCCGCCATGTCATTTTACGTGGTCTGCAACATAATTAACCTTGTTTAATTTAACACACCACATCAATTCACGAGGCCCGCCACATTATTTTAAGTGGCCCGCCATGTAATTTAAAGTGGTCTGTCACAATATGTAAAGTGGCCCGCCATTTCATTTTATGTGGTCATTGAATGTGGCCCGCCACATCATTTAATGTGACTAACCACATCATTTTATTTGGCCCGCCACGTCATTTAATTTGACACACCCCATTATTTCAATGTGGCTCACTACAGTATGTATAGTAGCCCGCCACGTCATTTCATGTGGCCCGCCACAATATATATATATATATATATATATATATATATATATATATATATATATATATATATATATATATATATATATATATATATATATATATGTATGTATATATATATATATATATATATATATATATGTATATATATATATATATATATATATATATATATATATATATATATATACATATATATATGTATATATGTATATATATATATATATATGTATATATATATATATATATATATATGTATATATATATATATATATATATGTATATATATATATATATATGTATATATATCGTGGCCCACTATGTCATTTTATGTGGTCTGCCACATTATTTAAAGTGGCGCGCCACATTATGGCCCGCCACAATATATAATGTGGTGGTTTCGTTTTTTTCAATGTTAAGAGATTATTCCTTACTCTGCCTGTGCAATTGGCTTGCCAACCCCAGAGATGCGAGGTCACCATTTCCCGGGTCTTCTTCGCTATCATCCGAGTCCCCGAGACGATGGCTGTTGGGTAACCATATCATTAGGATTATTGCAATACCAAAATTGCCAAATATACATATAGTACAAGCATCTCTGGTCTATTTTTGAATGCTACCGGAAATAACCTTCCTATTACTGTAGAAACATGACAAAAACAAGACGGAACACACTTACACTGGCTTCCTGTTCCTTTTTTCTGGCAGCTCCTCGTTCTCTGCCTCAGATTGCAAATCCCAACTCCATGTTCCTCAGTAATGTGACACAGAAGGAAATAGTTACAATCGTGAAAAATGTTTAAATCTAAGACTTCAACTGATTGTTACGGAATTGATATGGAAACGATAAAAAAGGTTATTGAAGAGATCTCAGGACCATTGATGTATATTAGTAACCTATCATTTCAAACAGGTAAATTTCCAAACAAAATGAAAATAGCTAAAGTTGCACCAATTTATAAGACTGGAGACAAACATCAATTTACAAATTATAGACCTGTTTAATAATGCTATTTGGTAACAGTAGAAGAGAAAGTCAAACACAAATACAAATAGACGGAATAGAAATTGAAAGAGTAAATGAAACCAAATTTCTAAGTATAATGATTGATGATAAATTGAACTGGAAATCTCAAGTAAAAAATATACAACATAAAGTAGCAAGAAACACGTCAATAATGAATAAAGCAAAACATGTTCTAGACAAAAAATCACTTCATATTCTCTACTGCTCACTAGTGTTACCATATCTGAGTTATTGTGTAGAAATATGGGGAAATAATTACAAAAGTACACTTCATTTATTAACGGTGTTACAAAAAAGATCAGTTAGAATAATACATAATGTTGGATATAGAGAACACACAAATCCTTTATTTATTGAATCAAAGATACTGAAATTCCACGACATAGTGAATTTGCAAACAGTTAAAATTATAAACAAAGCAAAATATAACCTGCTACCCATGAATATACAACAATTCTTCTCAAAAAAAGAGGAGAAAAATAATCTTAGAGAGAAATGTAATTTAAAACATTTGTATGCACGTACAACACCTAAGACCTTCAGTTTATCAGTATGTGGAATTCAATTATGGAATGGATTAAGCAAAGCAATCAAACAATGTACTAATATGATCAATTATTTATGCTTACATGTGGAAATAATAATAATAATAGTAAATAAAATAATAATAAAAAAAGGTAAATAAAGCATAAAATAGTCTAATAAATTAATTAAATAAAAAACAGTATATAAAATATATACATCAGCAAATAACAAAAATATAGATCAAGAAAAAGGATCTTAATATGTGCAGCAATTTTTCCCACTCACATCACCTCATTTTATATTTTTTTCTACAATTAACTATACCAAAAAACACATAGACATACCTTTTTTTTTTTAATGGAAAGAAAAACAACAGGGCGTCACACACAGCTAGTCCACAGTAAACAGGATCTCGAGCTCCACTAAAGAACAAAGAAAGAAATAATACACACTCATATTAATAGCAAAGAACGGCTGTTTCCACTCCGTTAACGTTACGTTGTTGACTAACGAAGTAACGTTAGCGACCTGGGCCTAAACAACACTGACAATAAAGTAATACGCTTTCGTTTCAACCAGTTGGAAATATGTGGAATATCGTAGCATGTAACCTACACACATTCACAGCGTTTAACAAAAGATAGCCCAAGTTATCTGTATTGAACTTTTGAAACGTTCATTTACTACGTTACTCACCGGCTTCACGCGGGAAACTTTCAAATTCTGGAGTCGGGGTCCCCCGGAACACAAAACACAGATAAAAGACAATTTTACAATAGCACGGCTAAAAAATGACCGTCGTTGTGTGGGTTTTTTGACGAATAACACTCTTTTCCACTTTTCTTTGCTCGGGCCTCACCTACCGCGTGCAGCCATTTCGAATTTTCTGGATACGTGACGTCAGACGCACGTCCCCATGCAAAGCATTCTGGGAGGCGGCGCTGGAAATAAAATAGCCTTTTTTTACAGAATATAAAGTTTTACTGCTAGTCCTAATATCAAACAACGTCATTACAATCATACATAAATGATGATGGAAACACAAAGGCCGATCTTTACTGTGAATGTAGCAATAAATCTATACTTACGTTCGTGTTCCAGCAAAGAAAGTCCAGAAATGATGATCTTGGCTCATGCGCGTACACGCTAGTAGGCGCGTCCACGTCTGCGGGTGCAGACATTGGTCGGCTCAGCGCGCGTAGGCGGAGCCTATAACTCTAGGCGGCGCGCGCCGGTTTAGTTTGTCGCGTCCGCGTATGCGAATCAGACACGGGTCCGCTCAGGATCAGCTGTCTGACCGTACAATTTTCAGAGGCGGAGCTGTATCCTCTAGGCCAGGGGTCACCAACCTTTTTGAAACCAAGAGCTACTTCTTGGGTACTGATTAATGCGAAGGGCTACCAGTTTGATACACACTTAAATAAATTGCCAGAAATAGCCAAATAGCTCAATTTACTCAATTTACTCAATTTACCTTTAACTCTGTTATTATTAATAATTAATGATATTTACACTTAATTGAACAGTTTAAAAGAGGAGAAAACACGAAAAAAATTACAATTAAATTTTGAAACATAGTTTATCTTCAATTTCGACTCTTTAAAATTCAAAATTCAACCGAAAAAAAGAAGAGAAAAACTAGCTAATTCGAATCTTTTTGAAAAAATTAAAAAAAGAATTTATGGAACATCATTAGTAATTTTTCCTGATTAAGATTAATTTTAGAATTTTGATGACATGTTTTAAATAGGTTAAAATCCAATCTGCACTTTGTTAGAATATATAACAAATTGGACCAAGCTATATTTATAACAAAGACAAATCGATTTTTCTTCCAGAACAAAATTTTTTTTTTTAATTCAAAAGACCTTGAAATAAGATTTAAATTTGATTCTACAGATTTTCTAGATTTGCCAGAATAAATTTTTTGAATTTTAATCATAATAAGTTTGAAGAAATATTTCACAAATATTCTTCATCAAAAAAACAGAAGCTAAAATGAAGAATTCAATTAAAATGTATTTATTATTCTTTACAATAAAAACAATACATTTACTTGAACATTGATTTAAATTGTTAGGAAAGAAGAGGAAGGAATTTAAAAGGTAAAAAGGTATATGTGTTTACAAATCCTAAAATCATTTTTAAGGTTGTATATTTTCTCTAAAATTGTCTTTCTGAAAGTTATAAGAAGCAAAGTAAAAAAATGAATGAATTTATTTAAACGAGTGAAGACCAAGTCTTTAAAATATTTTCTTGAATTTTCTAATTCTATTTGAGTTTTGTCTCTCTCAGAATTAAAAATGTCGGGCAAAGCGAGACCAGCTTGCTAGTAAATAAATGAAATTTAAAAAATAGAGGCAGCTCACTGGTAAGTGCTGCTATTTGAGCTATTTTTAGAACAGGCCAGTGGGCTACTCATCTGGTCCTTACGGGCTACCTGGTGCCCGCGGGCACCGCGTTGGTGACCCCTGCTCTAGGCGGAGCCAAAACGAATGTGACAGTAACGCGGGTTGGGCGACTTGAAGGCGGATCCGTATAGCAGTCTTCTGCTGTGTGGGGAGTTATGATTTATAATCTAGGATTAACTTTCACCGACTCAGAGGCGATGCAGCTGACTTTTGCTGACGTTTATTTGCGATTTAGAATGCATAAAAAGCAAGTGTACTTGTCTTACATACATCCTGTAGCTCCCCTTTATCTCTTAACTTGAACTCTATAGAGTCTAGGCTCTTAACTCAGTCAACTGATGATGATTTTCTCTGCATCCCTGCGAGCGCAGCACTCAGGCGGGGTCACAAGTTAAGGGTCGGAACGGAACCTTCGATCCGGAGGTTTTAGACACTTCCTGTAACTTCGCGTCCTGGCGCAGCTTCCAGGTAGCTTTTGTGGTCAGGTCCACACGTTGACCCGGATCCATTATTCATAGCGGGGTCAGCGCAGGTTCGACACACAGATGGAGGACATTGATTCATGGAAAGGTGAAGGGCCACGTGCACAACCATCAGCAAGAAATGGACTTTGACCAACATTGTCTGGAAAAAGCATCTCTAGGCGTCTTCACCATCCTCCGGGCCAGACTGATAGAGCTGGGACCCCCAATTTATATGTCTTATATAATATTACTTTGTTATAGGGATGGGCGATATGACCTAAACTATATATGTATGTACAGTATACATCACTATATAGATTGTAGCCATCTGAGATATACCGTATTGTCCGAACTATAGAGTACACCGATATATAAGCCGTCCACACAAAATTTGAGAACCAAAATATTTTCCATATATTAGCCGCACCGGACTATAAGCAGCAGATATACACGTTGTGAAATTAGTTATTTACACAGAAATATTGTGTAAATGTTTATTTACATACCTTAATTGTGTCCGAACGGTGTCTGTAACACGGCAGTAAAACGGCTGATCAAACAAAACAGAAGTCATCGTCATGGACCCACTAGCTGTGCAAGCTAGCTCTCCAATCCGCTACACAGACTCAATAAAAGGAGTGGTCCACTCCCGGCTAGCTCTCCAATCCGCTAAACAGACTTAATAACTCCACGGTGACGTTTTGGTGAATTTACGAAACTGAAACAATACAAAAATAATGCCATTTTAAGTTAATAATACTAACCGAGACACTCATAAACATGTTAGCATTCTAGGTAATGCTAACACGGTAGCTTCATTACATTACGATAGCGCATTTAGTAGGTAAGAATTGTTTTAGTTATATTGTACAACTTACAAACGTTGCTTGGAGTGATGGATGATGAATCCATACGAGTAGAAACGCTATGAACGGCTAGAAGACAGAACAGCACTTTCACTTCCGGTTGAAAGCCCAGTCTCAACAGAAGGGCAATGCGACACCTGCAGTAAGCACATTTGTCCAAAGGCAGAAAGAAAGAAAATTAGGAAAAAAAATCTGAAATGTTGACTGTCAATATCTGAAACGATAAACAGGTTGTGTCCAGTAGCAAAATCTGCCATTTGGACATTTTCGTCCGACTTTAGATAGTGTTGGGGGCTGGGGGGGAAATCACGATTCTTATTTATTTCAGCTCTGAATCCATTTAACATTTGAAAAGAAAAAATCTTACATGTTGATTGTCAATATCTGAAACAATAAACACAGGTTGTGTCCACTAGCAAAATCTACCATTTTGACATTTTTATCTGACTTTACATCAGAGAGTGTAAGAAGAAAAAAAAAAAATCTAAGTTCTTATTTTAACTCTGAATCCATTCAAAATGTGAAAAAAAACAATCTAACATGTTGACTGTCAATATCTGAAACAATAAACACAGATTGTGTCCAGTAGCATAATCTGCCATGTGGACATGTTTATCCGACTTTACGTCAGATAGTGTAAGAGGGAGAAAAAAAAAATCACAAATCTTATTTATTTCAACTCTGAATCCATTGAGAATTTGAAAAAAAAAAAGTATAAAATGTTCACTGTAAATATCTGAAACAATAAACACATGTTGTGTCCAGTAGCAGAATCTGCCATTTGGACTTTTGTATCTGACTTTATGTCAGATAGTTTTGGGAGAAAAACAAAATCAAAGTTTTTATTTATTTAAACACTGAATCAATTCAAAATGTGAAAAAAAAACCTAAAATGTTGACAGTCAATATCTGAAACAATAAACACAGGTTGTGTCCTGTAGAAAAATCTGCCATTTGGACATTTTTTATTCAACTTTACTTCAGATAGTGTAGGAAAAAATTCCCAATTCTTATTTATTTCAACTCTGAATCCATTCAAAATTTGAAAAAAAAAAACCGCCTTCCCTCTTCCTTATCTCGCCTGCTTTGCATCTTTGACTTTGTCCTCACTTTCTTGGAGCCTCTGATTGCACCGTTCTCCAAATTCTATGGACTCTTGGGAGAAGTGGAGGGTTGTGTGCCTGGGGAATTATTTGGGTGGAGAACGTTGAAGACATCTACCTATGCGGAATCATGATAATAGAACATCTGCTGATTGGAGTAAGCATTGCCCTGATGTATCCACAAACTAGTTGATGCTGACAGCTGTTCAAGGTACCCTAAAGCTGCCACAAATTACTGTAGGATGGGTAGAGCTGTGGGGACTCTGAACTGAATCGCAAATTGGATGACATCTCGGAGAAGCTTTATGCTCTGCAAGGCGAAAGTATAATCAATTTGAGAGCCACAACTAAACAACTAGAGCACACAGACCTTCTGAATGTGTTTGCTCGCCCTAACCAAAACAATCCTCCTCTTGGCTCCCTCTGCATTGGCCCTTGGCAGGGGCTCTGAATCTCTTCCTCCTTCTTCAAAGACACCTGGGGTGTTGACTTTGTTCTGTGATGCCGAAGGTAGCCACTTCCAAGCCTCCGGACAAACACGCACCCATGGACTACCACTTTTACCTCCTTGGTACGATGGCCCAAAGAGAGTACGGGCAACACGGTTTCAAAGTTGGTAGCAAGTATGGCGCCCTTCTGACCAATCATTTAGGAGATCCTCTGGCCATACTCTCTCTGATTGGTCAAAATCCCCTCACTTGACTACAGGGCGCCGTGTTTTTTACCGACTTTGAAACCGAGTTGGCCAGACTCTCTTTGGGCCATCGTACCAAGGAGGTAAAAGTGGTAGTCCATGGGTGCGTGTTTGTCCGTAGGCTTGGAAGTGGCTACCTTCGGCATCACAGAACAAAGTCAGCATCCCAGGTGTCTTTGAAGAAGGAGGAAGGGATTCAGAGCCCATTTCGCTGCAATGGTCTTCCTGGGGTGTTAACTGCTTGACCTTGCCGAGGCCAATGCAGAGGGAGCCAAGAAGAGGATTGTTTTGGTTAGGGCGAGCAAACACATTCAGAAGGTCTGTGTGCTCTAGTTGTCCAGTCTGGCTCTCAAATTGATTATAATTTCGCTTTGCGGAGCATAGAGCTTCTCCGAGATGTCATCCAATTTGCGATTCAGTTCCCCACAGCTCTGCCTATGGACTCTGTGATGGACAACAGAGCCGTCGGTGGCGGCAGCTTCGGGCCGGATGCCCGCCCCCTCCCTCCTCGTATGTGCTTTTCTCCAGGTTTTCTTCCGGTCTCAAACTGAAATGTACATTTTGTCGTACTTTTTATGCAACGACGATTAAGTTCCATTCCATTAATGCTGACTGAGCCAACAGTGGTTGTGTAGCCGCTGTGTTGTTCACTGACAAATCTTTATCATCCCCCAGTCGGGGCCAAAATCCTCTACCTGGACAACGCCGTCAAAAAGCATCACTGGTGTTTCGCCTTTGGCGCGGACGGCAATCCGGAAGTGAACATCAGCTGGCGGTACAATGGCGAAGAGCTGATAGAGACGGCATACACGTACACGGACCTGCTGCGCGACTCCACTGATGGCTCGAAGAAGCATGGCTGCCTCTCCCTCAACAAGCCCACGCACATGAACAACGGCAACTACACCCTGAAGGTGGAGAACCGGTTGGGGCGGGACCAGGCCACCGCCAGCGGGATTTTCATGTACAACCCCTTCGGAACGTCCAACCCGGAGGGAATAATTCCGTGTGAGTTTTTATATTCCCTAATGCAGGGCAATTAGAGGAATATTACTTCAACATTTTGTATTGGAAATGTTCTAACCAAGTAGTCTTTCTTAGATTTATTTGAAAAGCTTGAGCATTCCAAAAGGCACAGGTCACATTCATAGCAAGTATGTAAGGAGTACGCAACAGGCAGAGAAGTGCGTTATTCTTTGTACTCTGAATACAAGGTGAGAGGGAGGGAGTAGGCTCAGTTTGGAGGGGGGAGAGAGCTGTTGACGCAACTCAGTGGAAAGCAGTGGGCCATCCAGACAATGATGTACTGTTAGACTGGGATGATGAAGCCGACATTCACAGTCAAGCATGCGGACAAGGTCAGGATGTACGCTTCACAGAATGTGCTTTTCACAGTAATATAGATGTTCGGAATGAGACTAGAAAAGGGAAGTTGCTCCTTTCAGGATGAGTGCACCATTCAAGGACAGTGCAATTGTAATCTGTACAATGGTACATAAATGTTTTACAACACAATTTGACCGTGGGAGCTAAACTCCTCCGCAACCAAAGATGTAAAAGTGGACCCAATGATCCGGTTTGAGATCTGCACTTTATTAAAACTATTTGTGCTCTTTGTTCCCTCAAGTCTACAATATGGATCCAAGTGAGTGTTCCTTTCTCTTCCACTCATTTTTTGTTTTTTATTTTTTCATTCAAGGATCAAAATTAACTAACAGAACATTATAATTAGTCATTAGAAAAACAAGAATGAAAAGGCAATTTTTCTGGATTCATAACATACCCATTTCATAACAACAAAATAATTAAACATGGAAACAAAAAAGATACTAAAAAACGTGATTTTTTAAAATTGTTTTAAATGCATTAGGATATTTAGATTGTTTTATTTCACTGCCAAGATTGTCCTATAAACTTACACCTTTGATTGAAATGCATCTTTCCAGCTGCCCTGTTCTAAATCTCCATTTAATAAACAGCTCAGTTCTTTTTAGATCAGGGGTGTCCAAACTTGTTGAAAAATCAAATCTTGCGGGGGCCATTTTGATACTTTTCATTTTCAAAACCATATACACTACCGTTCAAAAGTTTGGGGTCACCCAAACAATTTTGTGGAATAGCCTTAATTTCTAAGAACAAGAATAGACTGTCGAGTTTCAGATGAAAGTTCTCTTTTTCTGGCCATTTTGAGCGTTTAATTGACCCCACAAATGTGATGCTCCAGAAACTCAATCTGCTCAAAGGAAGGTCAGTTTTGTAGCTTCTGTAACGAGCTAAACTGTTTTCAGATGTGTGAACATGATTGCACAAGGGTTTTCTAATCATCAATTAGCCTTCTGAGCCAATGAGCAAACACATTGTACCATTAAAAACACTGGAGTGATAGTTGCTGGAAATGGGCCTCTATACACCTATGTAGATATTGCACCAAAAACCAGACATTTGCAGCTAGAATAGTCATTTACCACATTAGCAATGTATAGAGTGTATTTCTTTAAAGTTAAGACTAGTGGAAACGGTGACAGCTCTAAAGTCATCCACCTGCTGCCTTGATGTTTTACCTACCAACTTCTTTAAGAATGTTTTTGACTGCCTATCAACAGACATCTTGCAAATAGTTAATAATTCTATTAAATCGGGCAATTTCCCGAAGGCTTTCAAAACTGCAGTCATTAAACCTCTTCTAAAAAAGCAGAGCCTAGATGCCTCTGTTATCAACAACTACAGACCAATTTCAAATCTACCATTCATAAGTAAAATAATTGAGAAAGTTGTCCTCCAACAACTAAATCACTTCTTGGCTTCTACTGGCTGCCACAACAACTTCCAGTCAGGATTTCGACCTCTTCATAGCACAGAGACGGCCCTTCTTAAAGTTATAAATGACATCCGTCTAAACACAGACTCTGGCAAAACTTCAGTATTAATGCTTTTGGACCTCAGTGCTGCATTTGACACTGTCGACCACTCAATACTTTTGGACAGGTTGGAAAACTGGGTGGGGATCTCAGGCACAGTTTTAAGCTGGTTCAAGTCATATCTACAAGATAGGAACTATTTTGTTTCCATTGGTGACTTTGTATCAGAACCAACCAACGTAACGTGTGGAGTCCCCCAAGGTTCAATCTTGGGGCCGACTTTATTTAACATCTATATGCTCCCACTAGGACAAATCATGCAAAATAATAACATTGACCATCATTGCTATGCCGATGACACCCAAATCTATGTAGCGCTATCACCAAATGACTATCGCCCCATAGATCTTCTGTGCCAGTGCATTGAGCAAGTCAAACACTGGATGTGCCAAAATTTCCTACAACTAAATGAAGATAAAACTGAGATAATTGTTTTTGGTGCTAAAAAAGAAAGGTTTAAAGTCATCCAACACCTTCAATCACTGTCCCTGAAAACCTCAAATAAAGCCAGAAATCTTGGGGTTATTTTAGATTCTGATTTACATTTCGACAGTCACATCAAATCAGTAACAAAATCGGCCTACTATCACCTCAAAAATGTAAAAAGACTTAGAGGGCTCATGTCAGCTCAAGACTTAGAAAAACTTGTACATGCCTTTATTACCAGTAGGCTAGACTATTGTAATGGTCTCCTTGCAGGTCTTCCCAAAAAAACTGTCAGGCAGCTACAGCTTGTTCAGAACGCTGCTGCTAGAGTTCTAACAAAGACCAAAAAATGTGAGCACATTACACCAATTCTTAAATCCTTACATTGGCTCCCTGTACATCAGAGAATAGATTTCAAAATCCTCCTGCTCACATATAAATCACTACATGGTCTAGGGCCCAAGTATATTACTGATATGCTCCCACTATATACGCCCTCTAGATCACTAAGATCTTCTGAGACCAATCTGTTAGCGGTTCCAAGAGTAAACTCAAATCAAGGGAGATCATCATTCAGTCACTATGCAACACATAGCTGGAATAAACTTCCTGAAGATGTCAGACTCTCCCCAACTCTCACTACTTTTAAAACTAGACTGAAGACTTTTATGTTCACCTTAGCTTTCAGCTAAATCTTTTAATCTTTTAACTTTTAACGTCTGCACTGTTTTTATTTTTATTGTCTGCATTTTAATTTTGCTTTTATTTTCTTTCATTTCACTTTGTTGTCTGTGAAGCACTTTGAGTCTGCCTTGTGTATGAAAAGCGCTATACAAATAAAGTTGCCTTGCCTTGCCTTGCCTAGTTTAAAGTTATCTTCATTGAAAAGTACAGTGCTTTTCCTTAAAAAATAAGGACATTTCAATGTGACCCCAAACTTTTGAACAGTAGTGTGTATATATATATATATATATATATATATATATATATATATATATATATATATATATATATATATATATATATATATATATATATATATTATTATTATTATTATTATTATTATTTATTTTTTATTATTTGTTTGTATTTTATTTTTTTAATTCTTTGTTCTATTTTTCTTTAACATTTAGGGCTCCGCTCAAGTAGTCTTAAGTCATAAACATTTAAAAAAATAAGTTATATATATATATTTTTTTTCAACGCGTAAATCTCTGGATCAATAATTTTTATATTTTTATGCCCTTTTTGTTACGGGGGGGGGGGGGTTGGCAAAAACACAAAATATTCCACCTAAAAATATTTTAAAAAAGGAATATTCAATGTGAAGTAATTAGAGCCTTAACAATATAACATTGATTTTGATTCATTATTATTTTTGAGCATTGGCCGTTTACAAAAAAAAATAAAAAAATATCCCACTCAAACTCTTAGGGATCCAAAAGTGTTAAAAATAAGTCATACGTTTTTCAATGCTTAAATCTGTAGATCAACTTCAGATCTATACATGGATTATACGTTTTTATACTTTTGTTTGTTTGTTTTAGACTCTTTTTGTGAAACAAAACTTAGTTTTTTATACGGTAAACACACAAAATGTGCAATATTTTTCCTAAAAAATATTTCAAAGTGCAATATATGATGTGAAGTAATTGGAGCCTTGAATAGGTAAACAAATCATAACAACATTGATTTTGATTCATTATTATTTTTTAGGGGCAATGACAGTTTTAGTTTAAAAAAAAAAAAACAGCAACTTGTTCCACTTTTTGAAGTCTTTTTTTGAATAATATTTCTAATATGTGCCGCGGGCCATTAAAAAAACTTTGGACACCCCTGTTTTAGATTACAATTACTTTTTCTTGTGATGTCAACTTCTTTTTTGACTGACACCTCGCTGTTGCTGCGTCTCCTCAGCTCCCACCAACAGATCCAACATGGACGTCACAGAGAACCTGGAGAGTCGAGTCTTTGTGGTACGCAATGGTGGTTGTTGTGAGTACAGCGCTACCTCGGGATACCCGGTTTTTAGGATATCGGCTGTCTCTCGGCTGTTGATGCTTTAGGGGACAAGCACGAATTGGAGTTACGAGCATCATCACCACTAGATGGTGTAGTGAATGCCACAAGAAACCCCGTAAGAGCCGACCAAAACTTACTTAGCTTACAGCAAGAGATGGACATGACTTTGTTTTTCCAAGCTTTGGAAGGAAGAAAACACTGCTAGCCTGCACCACACTGAAGCAGAATGAGTCCATAACGCCAGCCAACAATGTTAAAATAATACCTAAAAGGCGGTCATGTATCCATAAAACACAAAACCGGTGAAGTTGGCACGTTGTGTAAATGGTAAATAAAAACAGAATACAATGATTTGCAAATCCTTTTCAACCTATATTCAATTGAATAGACCGCAAAGACAAGATACTTAACGTTTGAACTGGAAAACTTTATTTTTTGCAAATATTAGCTCATTTGGAATTTGATGCCTGTAACATGTTTCATAAAAAGCTGGCACAAGTGGCAAAAAAGACTGAGAAAGTTGAGGAATGCTCATCAAACACTTATTTGGAACATCCCACAGGTGAACAGGCTAATTGGGAACAGGTGGGTGCCATGATTGGGTACAAAAGCAGCTTCCATGAAATGCTCAGTAATTCACAAACAAGGATGGGGCGAGGGTCACCACTTTGTGAACAAATGCGTGAGCAAATTGTCGAACAGTTTAAGAACAACATTTCTCAACGAGCTATTGCAAGGAATTTAGGGATTTCACCATCTACGGTCTGTAATTTCATCAAAAGGTTCAGAGAATCTGGAGAAATCACTGCACGTAAGCGGCAAGGCCGTGACCTTCGATCGCTCAGGCGGTACTGCATCAAAAAGCAACATCAGTGTGTAAAGGATATCACCACAGTCAGTAATTACAGTTTGTCGCTATATTTGTTAGTGCAAGTTAAAACTCTACTATGCAAAGCCGAAGCCATTTATCAACAACACCCAGAAACGCCGCCGGTTGATTGAAAAGGAGATACTGTAGAAGTCCACTCTCCTATGTAAATTATGTACTTTATTACGTTACGTCATAAAACTACTCCATTTGTTTGTGTTTCCCTCTGTTGCATTGTTGTTTTTCATACGATATTTATTATCTAAAACACAGGTGTCAAAGTCAAGGCCCAGGGGGCGAAAACCTGGAAATAATATTTGTCAATAAAGTACGTTATCTTTTCTTACTAAATGCATTTGTTCTTTTCATTTGTCAAGAAAAAAGACATGTATTTAAAACTGTTATATTATTTGATATTGTTACAACTAATATATATTATTATATTGTCATACTTTGTTGTTAAAATAAAACAACATACGGTACTTAAATATCTGCTTGATTTAAGATGTTAAAACAAAAATTGTACACGGTAAAAAGGACAATAGATTTTAAGATAAAAAAAAACAAAACTGGCCAGAACAGTACCTGTAAAAAACTGTGGTACTGTTTTTCCATTTACAGTAATACACAGTAAAAAAATACAGTTAAAAAAAATGGCAGCTTAGTCACTATGGACCACAATGGAGACAAGCTTTTTGGCTTTTTGTGCCATCCATTTGCCTTTTTAAAGCATTACATGGATTCAATTATTTAAGATGTCAATAAACTTCTCAATCAATCAATCAAAAACTAAAATTTTGCTATTAAAAAAACCGTGCTGTAAAAAACAGTGTAAAATTCTGGCGACCAAACGACCACTTTTTGACCGCAAAATGTAACAATATTTTTTAGTCCATTTAAAAGAAAATAATTTTTTTAAATATGTAGAATCAATATTACAATATACGTTAATATTCATGTATAAAAACAATAAATCAATAAAAACAATTTAGACAGCCCTGCACTAAAAGTTTGTTTTTCTTATTACGGTAAAAGGCATTTCACGTTGTTTTAGGTTTCCACTTTTTAAAGTACGAGCTGCGTCACATGTCCAATTCAACTTGTATCCCGAGGTACTGCTGAACTATTATTGCAGCGATGAAACAGCTTTGAAGTGTTGTTGCTTTGTTCCGGCAGGTGTCAGTGGCCGTGGGTCTCGCTCTGTTTGCCTGCACCTTCCTGCTCGCCACCGTCTTGGTTATCAACAAATGTGGCAAGAACTCCAAGTTCGGCATACACCGTGAGTTTGTGCTGGAAAACATTGAAGTAGCTTTGCATGTCTATTACAAACTGCAATATTACTGTAGAGAAAGCACAATCTGCCCTGTGTGTGGCCGGGTCCTGAAAGTAACACTTCAAGTTAACAGGGCCCCGTTGTCTAACGGTTCCTAGACTTGTTGTCGTGTCATATGCTCTCTTCACGTCCCAAACTGAGCCTACTCCCGCTCTCCCGTCCCATATTCAGTGTAGAAACAGCAAAGCGCTCCTTCCTCAGTGCACATTCCTTCCATACTTGCTACAAATGTGACCTGTGCTTTTTAAACCACTCGAGCTTTTCAAATAAGTCTAAGAAAGACAATTTTGTTTGACTACTTTATTAGAAAATTTCCATTACAATTTCTTTGCCAAGGCTAGACAATACCACAGTCAGTCAACTTGGATGCTTTAGAGTACTAGTAATAGTAGTAGTGCTAATGGTAGTAGTACTAGTAGTAGTAACTTATCGAACGCACAACCAGGGACATGGGTACCGGATTCAGTACTTTAATTGGTGCCGACTGAATTTCGTCAGTACTATCGTGTACTGATTCACGGAAAATCAAAAACTACCATACCTTTCCTGCACGTTCGGTTGCAGATTCGGCACCAACTCAAACATTGGCGGGAAAACAAATCGACGCACCCTCGCCACGTCCTGACCTAGGTGCAGGTTAGGCAACGCATACGCACAAAGTACTTACAAGCAGAAACAGTGTGGAGACAGAAAAGGGAGAATGGACGCATTTTGGCCCTAAAAAATAGCGATAAAGTTGAAGCTATGAACAGTGAAGCGCCGCTCTGCAGGAGGCGCTTAGTTTTTGCTCTTGTTAGCTGTTAGCTAGCTAGCGGTCGGTGGTGTTTTAGCTAGTTCTTAATCGCTAATCCTCGCGTCCATGGCAACAAATAAGTATAAGTAGTAAATTACTATCATCCCTGCAGACGAGGAATAGTTAAACATGCTTCACTGCACACCATAGAAGGATACAATAGCTAACTGCTAACAGCAAGCTAGCGCTCTTGAATGTAAACAAATGCCATGGGTGGGTCTACACAGACATCGACTGTAATGATACCAAATACAAGAGCTGTACTTAGTCGATAATGATTACATCGACTAAATCTTTTGTCTTTATTATTGTTTATAAAGTCAGGAAATATGTCCTTTGTCACAGGAGAACTTTAATTATGACCAATGTATGATCCTGTAACTACTTTAAACAAAACTAATGTAAAGTACCAAACAAGAGAAGAATAAGTGATTATTACATTTTAACACAAGTGTAGATAGAACATGTTAAAAGAGAGAGTAAGCGGATATTAACAGTTAATGAAAAAGTAGATTAATAATTTTGACAAAATACTAGAATGATAAATGACACAATATGTTACTTCATACATCAGCAGACTAATTAGGAGCCTTTGTTTGTTTACTTACTACTAAAAGACAAGTTGTCTTGTATCTTCAACATCTTATTTGGACAAGCCTACTGACATCTACCGTCTTGGAATTGCACCTGCTTGCAAAGTCTGCTATAAAATACTTGCAACAGAATACTTGCAACATAATACTTGCAACATAATACTTGCAACATAATACTTGCAACATAATACTTGCAACATAATACTTGCAATATATTACTTGCAATATAATACTTGCCATATATTACTTGCAACATAATACTTGCAACATAATACTTGCAATATATTACTTGCAATATAATACTTGCAACATAATACTTGCCATATATTACTTGCAACAGAATACTTGCAACATAATACTTGCAACATAATACTTGCAACATAATACTTGCAACATAATACTTCCAACATAATACTTGCAATATATTACTTGCCATATAATACTTGCCATATATTACTTGCAACATAATACTTGCAACATAATACTTGCAATATATTACTTGCAATATAATACTTGCAACATAATACTTGCCATATATTACTTGCAACAGAATACTTGCAACATAATACTTGCAATATAATACTTGCAACATAATACTTGCAACATAATACTTGCCATATATTACTTGCAACAGAATACTTGCAACATAATACTTGCAATATATTACTTGCAATATACTACGGTACTTGCAATATAATACTTGGAGCATAATACTTGCAAATATAATACTTGGAACATAATACTTGTAATATAATACTTCCAACATAATACTTGCATCATAATACTTTCAATAGAATACTTGCAACATAATACTTGCAACATAATACTTGCGATATATTACTTGCAACATAATACTTGCAACATAATACTTGCAACATATTACTTGCAATATAATACTTGCAATATAATACTTGCAATATAATACTTGCAATATAATACTTGTAATATAATACTTCCAACATAATACTTGCATCATAATACTTTCAATAGAATACTTGCAACATAATACTTGCAACATAATACTTGCTCTATATTACTTGCAACATAATACTTGCAACATAATTCTTGCAACATAATACTTGCAATATAATACTTGCCATATATTACTTGCAACAGAATACTTGCAACATAATACTTGCAATAGAATACTTGCAACATAATACTTGCAACATAATACTTGCAACATAATACTTGGAACATAATACTTGCAACATAATACTTGCAACATATTACTTGCAATATAATACTTGCAATATAATACTTGGAACATAATACTTGCAATATAATACTTGGAACATAATACTTGTAATATAATACTTCCAACATAATACTTGCATCATAATACTTTCAATATAATACTTGCAACATAATACTTGCAATATATTACTTGCAACATAATACTTGCAACATAATACTTGCAATATATTACTTGCAACATAATACTTGCCATATATTACTTGCAACAGAATACTTGCAACATAATACTTGCAACATAATACTTGCAACATAATACTTGCAATATATTACTTGCAATATAATACTTGCAACATAATACTTGCCATATATTACTTGCAACATAATACTTGCCATATATTACTTGCAACATAATACTTGCAATATATTACTTGGAATATACTACTTGCAATATAATACTTGGAACATAATACTTGCAAATATAATACTTGGAACATAATACTTGTAATATAATACTTCCAACATAATACTTGCATCATAATACTTTCAATAGAATACTTGCAACATAATACTTGCAACATAATACTTGCAACATAATACTTGCCATATATTACTTGCAACATAATACTTGCAACATAATACTTGCAACATATTACTTGCAATATAATACTTGCAATATAATACTTGGAACATAATACTTGCAATATAATACTTGGAACATAATACTTGTAATATAATGCTTCCAACATAATACTTGCATCATAATACTTTCAATAGAATACTTGCAACATAATACTTGCCATATATTACTTGCAACATAATACTTGCAACATAATACTTGCAACATATTACTTGCAACATAATACTTACAACATAATACTTGCAACATAATACTTGCAACATATTACTTGCAATATAATACTTGCAATATAATACTTGGAACATAATACTTGTAATATAATACTTCCAACATAATACTTGTAATATAATACTTACATCATAATACTTGCATCATAATACTTTCAATAGAATACTTGCAACATAATACTTGCAACATAATACTTGCAACATAATACTTGCCATATATTACTTGCAACATAATACTTGCAACATATTACTTGCAATATAATACTTGCAATATAATACTTGGAACATAATACTTGCAATATAATACTTGGAACATAATACTTGCAACATAATACTTGCAACATATTACTTGCAATATAATACTTGGAACATAATACTTGCAATATAATACTTGGAACATAATACTTGCAACATAATACTTGCAACATAATACTTGCAACATAATACTTGCAAAATAATACTTTCAATAGAATACTTGCAACATAATACTTGCAACATATTACTTGCAATATAATACTTGCAATATAATACTTGGAACATAATACTTGCAATATAATACTTGGAACATAATACTTGCAACATAATACTTGCAACATAATACTTGCAACATAATACTTGCAACATAATACTTGCAACATAATACTTGCAATATATTACTTGCAACATAATACTTGCAACATAATACTTGCAACATAATACTTGCAATATATTACTTGCAACATAATACTTACAACATAATACTTGCAACATAATACTTGCAACATAATACTTGCAATATATTACTTGCAACATAATACTTGCAACATAATACTTGCAATATATTACTTGCAACATAATACTTACAACATAATACTTGCAACATAATACTTTCAATAGAATTCTTGCAAAATAATACTTGCAACATAATACTTGCAACATAATACTTGCAACATAATACTTGCAACATAATATTTGCAACATAATACTTGCAATATAATACTTGCAATATAATACTTGCAACATAATACTTGGAACATAATACTTGCAATATAATACTTGGAACATAATACTTGCAATATAATACTTGCAACATAATTCTTGGAACATAATACTTGCCATATATTACTTGCAACATAATACTTGCAATATATTACTTGCAACATAATACTTGCAACATAATACTTGCAATATATTACTTGCAACATAATACTTGCAACATAATACTTGCAACATAATACTTTCAATAGAATACTTGCAACATAATACTTGCAACATAATACTTGCAACATAATACATGCAACATAATACTTGCAATATATTACTTGCAATATAATACTTTCAATAGAATACTTGCAACATAATACTTGCAACATAATACTTGCAACATAATACTTGCCATATATTACTTGCAACATAATACTTGCAACATAATACTTGCAACATATTACTTGCAATATAATACTTGCAATATAATACTTGGAACATAATACTTGCAATATAATACTTGGAACATAATACTTGTAATATAATGCTTCCAACATAATACTTGCATCATAATACTTTCAATAGAATACTTGCAACATAATACTTGCAACATAATACTTGCCATATATTACTTGCAACATAATACTTGCAACATAATACTTGCAACATATTACTTGCAACATAATACTTACAACATAATACTTGCAACATAATACTTGCAACATATTACTTGCAATATAATACTTGCAATATAATACTTGGAACATAATACTTGTAATATAATACTTCCAACATAATACTTGTAATATAATACTTACATCATAATACTTTCAATAGAATACTTGCAACATAATACTTGCAACATAATACTTGCAACATAATACTTGCCATATATTACTTGCAACATAATACTTGCAACATAATACTTGCAACATATTACTTGCAATATAATACTTGCAATATAATACTTGGAACATAATACTTGCAATATAATACTTGGAACATAATACTTGCAACATAATACTTGCAACATATTACTTGCAATATAATACTTGGAACATAATACTTGCAATATAATACTTGGAACATAATACTTGCAACATAATACTTGCAACATAATACTTGCAACATAATACTTGCAACATAATACTTGCAAAATAATACTTTCAATAGAATACTTGCAACATAATACTTGCAACATATTACTTGCAATATAATACTTGCAATATAATACTTGGAACATAATACTTGCAACATAATACTTGCAACATAATACTTGCCATATATTACTTGCAACATAATACTTGCAACATAATACTTGCAATATATTACTTGCAACATAATACTTGCATCATAATACTTGCAACATAATACTTGCAATATATTACTTGCAACATAATACTTACAACATAATACTTGCAACATAATACTTGCAACATAATACTTGCAATATATTACTTGCAACATAATACTTGCAACATAATACTTACAACATAATACTTGCAACATAATACTTTCAATAGAATTCTTGCAAAATAATACTTGCAACATAATACTTGCAACATAATACTTGCAACATAATACTTGCAACATAATATTTGCAACATAATACTTGCAATATAATACTTGCAATATAATACTTGCAACATAATACTTGGAACATAATACTTGCAATATAATACTTGGAACATAATACTTGCAATATAATACTTGCAACATAATTCTTGGAACATAATACTTGCCATATATTACTTGCAACATAATACTTGCAATATATTACTTGCAACATAATACTTGGAACATAATACTTGCAATATATTACTTGCAACATAATACTTGCAACATAATACTTGCAACATAATACTTTCAATAGAATACTTGCAACATAATACTTGCAACATAATACTTGCAACATAATACATGCAACATAATACTTGCAATATATTACTTGCAATATAATACTTGGAACATAATACTTGCAACATAATACTTGCAACATAATACTTGCAATATATTACTTGCAACATAATACTTGCAACATAATACTTGCAATATATTACTTGCAACATAATACTTGCAACATAATACTTGCAACATAATACTTTCAATAGAATACTTGCAAAATAATACTTGCAACATAATACTTGCAACATAATACATGCAACATAATACTTGCAACATAATACTTGCAATATATTACTTGCAATATAATACTTGCAATATAATACTTGCAACATAATACTTGGAACATAATACTTGCAATATAATACTTGCAATATAATACTTGGAACATAATACTTGCAATATAATACTTGCAACATAATACTTGGAACATAATACTTGCAACATAATACTTGCAATATAATACTTGCAACATAACACTTGCAAATGTGACCCAAAAGTATAAGGATACAAAATATTACGACATGAGCGGTCTGCAGCTTTAAAATTGTGCTGCTCGTGTTGACAATACACGACAAAAGTGTGATTTTATTGATTTCCTGCACAGTGATCGGTTCTCCGTGCCGTATCGTTGCGGCGAGAAGGCGACGCTCCGCAGAGAGGCCGGCTAATGTAACTTTGCACACGCTGTGTCAGGCGGCCTAAAGTGCCTTAATTACTGCCAGAGAGCAGAACACCTCCCTTGGTACGCGCGTGCGGTGCAGGCCATTAAAGATGACGGACAAAAGCGGAGCAGAGAGCGCACATTTACACTTGTGGCTCTAAAAGTGCCTAAGTGGCTCTGATTGCCTAAGTGGACTCCTTCCCTCCATCAGCTTGCTCTCCATTTTTGGACCCTGGAGGTTCTGCGGTTTGGCCGGCGAGTGGAGTCGACTGTTTAGGCCTCGCTCGTTTGGCCTTCTACTGATAGCGTTTAGGCTTCACGCGCCGCCTTTGGCTCGACTTCAATGCGGCCTGATTGCCGCGCTGATGACGGCCATTATTAATCCGACGCCAGCAGACCCAGATAGGCTGCGGGGATGTTTGGGTCCTGAGAATATTCCGCCACAATCACCAGACTTGATTGCTTGTTTGCTGTCATCAGGCTCGTCTGTGCTAGGCACCGAGGACGACCTGGCCGTGTCGCTGCGCTTCATGAACTTCGGGACCAGCCCGCCTTCCTCCGACGAAGACTCGGGCCTGTCCAGCTTTGTGGAGAACCCGCAGTACTTCTGCGGCATCATCAAGGACAAAGACATGTGTGAGTGTGTCCAACGTGCGGCCATTCGCAGGCCATGACTCGTTTTTATTGGCCGTATTTTCTGGACAATAGAGCGCACCTTAAAGGCCTACTGAAATTATTTTTTTTTATTTAAACGGGAATAGCAGATCCATTCTGTGTGTCATACTTGATCATTTCGCGATATTGCCATATTTTTGCTGAAAGGATTTAGTAGAGAAAATCGACGATAAAGTTCGCAACTTTTGCTCGCTGATAAAAAAAAGCCTTGCCTGTACCGGAAGTAGCGTGACGTCACAGGAGCTAGGATTCCTCACAATTCCCCGTTGTTTACAATGGAGCGAGAGATTCGGAGCGACAAAGCGACGATTACCCCATTAATTTGAGCGAGGATGAAAGATTCGTAGATGAGGAACGTTACAGTGAAGGACTGGAGAGGCAGTGATGGACGTATCTTTTTTCGCTCTGACCGTAACTTAGGCACAAGCTGGCTCATTGGATTCCACACTCTCTCCTTTTTCTATTGTGGATCACGGATTTGTATTTTAAACCACCTCGGATACTATATCCTCTTGAAAATGAGAGTCGAGAACGCGAATTGGACATTTAAAGTGACTTTTATCTCCACGACAATACATCGGTGACACACTTAGCTACTGAGCTAACGTGATAGCATCCTTCTCAAATGAAGATAGAAACAAAATAAATAAACCCCTGACTGGAAGGATAGACAGAAGATCAACAATACTATTAAACCATGTACATGTAACTACACGGTTAAAAATTCTCAGCCTGGTAAGGCTTAACAATGCTGTTGCTAACAACGCTAAGGCTAATTTAGCAACTTAGCAACCGGACCTCACAGAACTATGATAAAAACATTAGCGCTCCACCTACGCCAGCCAGCCCTCATCTTCCCATCAACAGCCGTGCTCACCTGCGTTCCAGCAATCGACGGCGCGACGAAGGACTTCATCCGTGGGTTTGGCGGTAAGCATCGGCTAGGCCAGGGGTCGGCAACCCAAAATGTTGAAAGAGCCATATTGGACCAAAAATACAAAAACAAATCTGTCTGGAGCCGCAACCAATTAAAAGCCATATTACATACAGATAGTGTGTCATGAGATATACATTGAATTGAGATGACTTAAAGGAAACTAAATGAGCTCAAATATAGCTACAAATGAGGCATAATGATGCAATATGTACATATAGCTAGCCTAAATAGCATGTTAGCATCGATTAGCTTGCAGTCATGCAGTGACCAAATGTGTCTGATTAGCACTCCACACAAGTCAATAACATCAACAAAACTCACCTTTGTGCATTCATGCACAACGTTAAAAGTTTGGTGGACAAAATGAGACAGAAAAAGAAGTGGCATAAAACACGTCCTAGAAAGTCGGAGAAAGTTATACATGGAAACAAACTAAGGTGAGTTCAAGGACCGCCAAAATTTGTAGGACAAAACGGCGCTCGCCAAATACTCGAATCAGTGAAGCATGTTTAATACAAACAGTGTGCTTTATAACAATTAGGGAGGTTTGTGTCATGTTTGTTCTCATACAGAAACCATATTAAAACAAAAAAAAAAATTTTTTTCCCCTCATCTTTTTCCATTTTTCATACATTTTTGAAAAAGCTTCAGAGAGCCACTAGGGCGGCGCTAAAGAGCCGCATGCGGCTCTAGAGCCGCGGGTTGCCGACCCCCGGGCTAGGCGTAGTAAGTAGTCCTTGTTGTGTTGCTGTAAGTATTGTACTTAGCCGCTAATACACTGATCGATCCCACCTACAACGTTCTTCTTTGCAGCCTCCATTGTTCATTAAACAAATTGCAAAAGATTCACCAACACAGATGTCCAGAATACTGTGGAATTTTGTCGAAGAAAACAAGAGGTTTCTGTATCGGGTTCGATGGGGTCCAACCACTTCCGTGGATTTTGTGACGTCACGCGCATAAATCATATCCAAAGGAGTTTTTCAACCGGAAGTGTGGCGGGAATTTTAAAATTATGCTGTATTGGCATGTGTTTCAATGTTAAGATTTCATCATTGATATATAAACTATCAGACTGCGTGGTCGGTAGTAGTGGCTTTCAGTAGGCCTTTAATATAAGCCGACCCACTAAATTTAAAAATATACATATTTTTCCAGATATTATTCGCACCGGACTATAAGCCGCAGATATATACGTTGTAAAAGGACGGTGTGGCGAAGTTGGTAGAGTGGCTGTGCCAGCAATCGGAGTGTTGCTGGTTACTGGGGTTCAATTCCCACCTTCTACCTTCCTAGTCATGTCCGTTGTGTCCTTGGGCAAGACACTTCACCCTTTGCCTCTGATGGCTGCTGGTTAGCGCCTTGCATGGCAGCTCCCACCATCAGTGTGTGAATGTGTGTGTGAATGGGTGAATGTGGAAATACTGTCAAAGCGCTTTGAGTACCTTGAAGGTAGAAAAGCGCTATACAAGTATAACCCATTTATCATTTATAAATGAGTTATTTACACAGCATTATTCTATAAATGTTTATTTACATACCTTAATTGTTTCCAAACGGTGTCTCTAACACAGCAGTAAAACGGTTGATCAAACAAAACAGAAGTCATCGTCATGGACCCACTAGCTGCGCAAGCTAGCTCTCCAATCCGCTAAACCAGTGTTTTTCAACCTTTTTTGAGCCAAGGCACATTTTTTACGTTGAAAAAATCCGGAGGCACACCACCAGCAGAAATCATTCAAAAACTGAACTCGGTTGACAGTAAAAAGTCGTTGTCGCAATTGTTGGATATGACTTTAAACCATAACCAAGCATGCATCAATATAGCTCTTGTCTCAAAGTAGTTGTTCTGTCACCACCTGTCACATCACCCCCTGACTTATTTGGACTTTTTTGCTGTTTTTAATTCTTGTCTTGCGCTCCTATTTTGGTGGCTTTTTCTCTTTTTTTTGGTATTTTCCTGTAACAGTTTCATGTCTTCCTTTGAGCGATATTTCCCGCATCTACTTTGTTTTAGCAATCAAGAATATTTCAGTTGTTTTTATCCTTCTTTATGGGGACATTGTTGATTGTCATGTCATGTTCGGATGTACATTGTGGACGCCGTCTTTGCTCCACAGTAAGTCTTTGCTGTCGTCCAGCATTCTGTTTTTGTTTACTTTGTAGCCAGTTTAGTCTTAATTTCGTTCTGCATAGCCTTCCCTAAGCTTCAATGCCTTTTCTTAGGGGCACTCGCCTTTTGTTATTTTTGGTTTAAGCATTAGACACCTTTTTACCTGCACGCTGCCTCCCGCTGTTTCCGACATCTACAAAGCAATTAGCTACCTGCTGCCACCTACTGATATGGAAGAGTATTACACGGTTACTCTGCCGAGCTCTAGACAGCACCAACACTCAACAACAACACATAATTTGCAGACTATAATTACTGGTTTGCAAAAAAATATTTTTAACCCAAATTGGTGAAATTAGATAATCTCCCACGGCACACCAGACTGTATCTAGTGCCGTGGCACAGTGGTTGAAAAACACTGCCATAGATGACTCTCGACAGTTCTCTGCTGTTGGAACATAAATGAATGTTTAGGATGGACAAAGACTTTTCAAGTGTAAAACTTGTGGTTGACAGAGCATCACAACTTGCAGATTTATTTCTGTAATTATAATGAAATATTACTAAAATCAGTGAATGAAAACAGTACAGTAGCCTGCGTTTGTTCTCTTACTGCCATGTAGTGTCTACTTTTAAGTATGTGTGTTGTAAAACATCAATACTGTATTTATTTTCCATCTGTTGTTAAAATCCTGTGCTGTTACAGGGAGAACTTAAAACATTGATAACAAATTCATAAAGTTGATTTACTCTTATTGAAAAAATTTAAAAATGCTGCAAATTGTGGCATTTTAGGCGGCAAGGATGCCACACAAAACCGTGGAAACAAGCATCCTTCCTTTCGTCCATTCAGGTGTCCAGCACATCAAGCGGCAGGACATCGCCTTGAAGTGGGAGCTGGGCGAAGGCGCCTTCGGCAAAGTCTACCTGGCCACGTGCGCCCACCTGAGCCCCGACAGCGACAAGATGCTGGTCGCCATCAAGGTGAGCGCTCTGCTTTGGCTGCGTACCCCGAGACGCCGATCAAAGTCTTTCAGCCTCCTGATTAACACTTTCAAAGCTTCTGTGGTTGTCCTTCCAATCAGTCTGGCATTGAAGAAATCGTACTTGAGCATAAAACTTGGGTGTGCGTAGTGCGGCCCGGGGGCCGTTTGCCGCACGCAGACCGAGTTTTAGTGGCCCCGCCGCATGTTGTCGGGAAAAAAAACAAAAGTGGAAATGTAAGAAAAAAGAGCAAAATATCGGAATGTAAATGAGAAAAAGCTGAAATGTTTTGATCGATAATTGATAATAATAATATACTTAGTCACCGATAACACAAAGTTTTGTCTTTAGATATTTATACAATATCTGCTTTTAAAAAATAAAAAATATCAAAATGGCCCCTGCATACTTTGACTTTTTAGTATGTGGCCCTTGGTGGAAAAAGCTTAGACACCCCTGGCCAAAAATACTAGAAGCTCTCAAAAGGAAAAAAAAGAAAAGAAAAGGGAAAAAAAAGAAAGAAAAAAAAAATATATATATATATATATGAATATAGTTTAGTTTGTTTGTCAGTTACTTAAATATGTAAATAATACTAACTTATAAATGTATGCATTTAAATTATTGTCATTATTATTACTATTACTATTAGTAGTAGTAGTAGTATTATTGTTATCACTATTATTATTATTCCTGTTAATATTATTATCATTATTAATATCACTATTATTATTATCACTATTACTATTATCATCAGTATTATTATTATTATTATGATCATTATTAATATTATCACTGTTATTATTATTATTATTATTATTATTATTATATTGTTACTGGGAAGAAAAAATAACAGTCAAATTGTAAGCAAAAAGAGAAAAAAAAAGGCAGAATAAATGACAAAATGCTGAAACTATTAATATATTCCATCATCGATAGCACGGAGCTGACACAAGGTTTTGTCTTTAAATATATATATATATATAAAATATGTTTTTGCATCTTCTTTTTCAATAAAAAAATATCATAATGGCCCCTGCATACTCTGACTTTTCAGTATGTGGCCCTTGGTGGAAAAAGTTTAGACACCCCTAAAATTCATAATAAAAGCTTATGTTGAAAAAAACATACAAATGAAATAATACATATGAAAAAAGTTTAGTTTGTTTGTTAGTTAAAAATTTAAATAATAATTACTTATGAATTACTTAATTTGCTAAATTATAACAACAAAAATAAACACTGTTAAATATGTAACTGAGCAATATTATTTTCATACAGGCAGCACTTTGGACACACTAGTTTATGCAGTTACACAATCGTATTTTACTATTATTATTATTATCATTATTTTATTCTTACTGGGGGGGAAAATAATAGTAAAATTGTAAGCAAAAACAGCCCCAAAAAAGTCTGAATAAATGACAAAAAGCTGAAACTATTAATTAATCGATAACACAAAGTTTTGTCTTTAAATATACATACATATATATAATATCTGTTTTTTCCCAATAAAAAATATCAAAATAGTCCCTGCATACTCTGACTTTTCAGTATGTGGCCCTAGGTGAAAAAAGTTTAGACACCCTTAAAATTCATAATAGAAGCTTTTGTTAAAAAAAAATTATAAATGAAATAAGAAATATGAATAAAGTTTAGTTTGTTTGTTAGTTAAAAATGTAAATAATAATGACTTATGAATTACTTAATTTGCAAAAGTATAACAACAAAAATAAATACTGTTATATATGTAACTGAGCAATATTATTTTCATACAGGCAGCATTTTGGACACATTAGTTTATGCAGTTACATAATCGTATTATTACTATTGTTATTATCATTATTTTATTCTTACTGGGGGGAAAAAACAACAGTAAAATTAAGCAAAAGTAAGCAAAAACAGCAAAAAAAAAGTCTGAATAAATGACAAAAAGCTGAAACTATTCATTAATATGTTTTGTCACCGAAAACAGAAATTTTTGTCTTTAAATATAATATAATATAATATCTGTTTTAGCATTTTTTCCCCCAATAAAAAATATCAAAGTGGACCCTGCATACTCTGACTTTTCAGTATGTGGCCCTCGGTGGAAAAAGTTTAGACCCCCCGGTCTAAAATACTAGATACTAGAAGCTCTTGAAATACAATCAAGTAAAAATTGAAACAACGTTTAGTTTGTTTGTTAATTAGTTAAAAAATAAATATTACTATACTAACTTATGAAATAATTAGTTAGAAAAATGACAACAACCATAATAAGCACATTTAAATGTGTAACTGAACATTAATAAATACCTTGCTTGTAATTTAGTTCCTCTCAGCTAGATTTTACTGCAATATTTCAAATACATTCACGTATTGTGCCAAACAAAGTAGATACTTTCTCATTTTTCAAATAGCTAACTTCCTGGTAGCAAGGCTAACTCTTAGGTAGCAAGGCTAACTTTCTGGTAGCATAGCTAACTTCCAATTACCAAGGCTAACTTCCGGTAGCAAGGCTAACTTCCTGGTAGCAAGGTTAACTTCCAGATAGCATGGCTAATTTCCAGGTAGCACTCCCTAACTTCCAGGTAGCATGGCTAACTTCCAGGTAGCATGGCTAACTTCCAGGTAGCAAGGTTAACTTCCAGATAGCATGGCTAATTTCCAGGTAGCATTCCCTAACTTCCAGGTAGCATGGCCAACTTTCTGGTAGCAAAGCCAGCACCCCGGTATCATGGCTAACTTTTGAGTAGTAAGGCTAACTTCCAGGTAGCATGGCTAACTTCCCAGTAGTATGGCTAACTTTCTGGTAGGATGGCTAACTTTCAGGTAGCATTGCTAACTTCCCGGTAGCAATGCTAACTTATCATGGCTAACTTTTGAGTAGTAAGGCTAACTTCCAGGTAGCATGGCTAACTTCTTGGTGGTATGGCTAACTTCCCGGTAGCAATGCTAACTTCTTGGTTGTATGGCTAACTTCCAGGTAGCATGGCTAACTTCCCGGTAGTATGTCTAACTTTCTGGTAGGATCGCTAACTTTCAGGTAGCATTGATAAATTCCCGGTAGAATTGCTAACTTCTCGATAGAATGGCTAACTTCCTGGTAGCAAAGCCAACACCCCGGTATCATGGCTAACTTTTGAGTAGTAAGGCTAACTTCCAGGTAGCATGGCTAACTTCCCAGTAGTATGATTAACTTTCTGGTAGGATGGCTAACTTTCAGGTAGCATTGCTAACTTCCCGGTAGCAATGCTAACTTCCCGGTAGCAATGCTAACTTCCCGGTAGCATGGCTAACTTCCCGGTAGCATGGCTAACTTCTTGGTAGCATGGCTAACTTCTTGGTAGTATGGCTAACTTCCCGGTAGCGATGCTAACTTCCCGGTAGCGATGCTAACTTCCCGGTAGCATGGCTAACTTCTTGGTAGTATGGCTAACTTCCCGGTAGCGATGCTAACTTCCCGGTAGCATGGTTAACTTCCCGGTAGTATGTCTAACTTTCTGGTAGGATCGCTAACTTTCAGGTAGCATTGCTAACTTCTCTGTAGCATTTTTAACTTCTCGGTGGAATGGCTAACTTCTCGGTAGCATGGCTAACTAACTAACTAAGTAAAGCTGAATAAATATGACGTAGTTGCTAAGGAGTTTAGATTGGCAACCACAGGTCCATAGTGACGTTGGCGATGTTCTCCTCAGACGCTGAAGGACGCCAACGAGTCCACCCGGCAGGACTTCCAGAGGGAGGCGGAGCTTCTGACCGTGCTGCAGCATCAACACATTGTTCGATTCTACGGCGTGTGCACGGACGGCGAGCCGCTGGCCATGGTGTTTGAGTACATGAGACACGGCGACCTCAACCGCTTCCTACGGTACTTCAGCTTTCACACACACGGATTCAAACCCAGACTGTGAAGCAGACGTGCTGACCACCTGGCCGCCGCGCTGCTCCTCCTGAAGATGACTGTCATGGACGCTAACGTTCAATTAGCGCCGCATGGTCACCTAGCTAACATCTGCAGGTTTGGTTAGCAGACACCGCCTGACGCCAGGTGTCCTCGGCGGCCACGGAAACAATATTACGTCCCACAATGCAGCTGCCGTCCCGCTCTGCCACCTGCCCGCTAAACTCATTAGTTAGGGGCGGAGTCGGACGCGCGTGTGGGCGCTCATCAGCCGTCCAATTATATTATCCCAATCAATTGTGGGCGATACTTTTTTTTACTGATGTCCTTTATTCTATCTCAGCTTGTTGTGTGATGTAGTAGTAATACTGTAGTAGTAGTAGTAGTAATACTGTTGTAGTAGTAGTAGTAATACTGTTGTAGTAGTAATACTGTTGTTGTAGTAGTAGTAATACTGTTGTAGTAGTAGTAGTAGTTATACTGTTGTAGTAGTAGTAGTAATACTGTAGTAGTAGTAGTAATACTGTTGTAGTAGTAGTAGTGGTAATACTGTCGTAGTAGTAATACTGTTATTGTAGTAGTATTAGTAGTAATACTGTTGTAGTAAAAATACTGTTGTAGTAGTAGTAGTAGTAATACTGTTGTAGTAGTAATACTGTTGTTGTAGTAGTAGTAATACTGTTGTAGTAGTAATACTGTTGTAGTAGCAGTAGTAATACTGTTGTAGTAGTAGTAATACTGTTGTAGTAGTAATACTGTTGTAGTAGTAGTAATACTGTAGTAGTAGTAGTAGTAATACTGTTGTAGTAGTAATACTGTAGTAGTAGTAGTAGTAGCAATAATGTTGTAGTAGTAATACTGTTGTTGTAGTAGTAATAGTATTGTAGTAGTAATACTTTTGTAGTAGTAGTAGTAATACTGTTGTAGTAGTAATAATACTGTTGTAGTAGTAATACTGTTGTAGTAGTAATACTGTAGTAGTAGTAGTAATACTGCTGTAGTAGTAATACTGTAGTAGTAGTAGTAATACTGTTGTTGTAGTAGTAGTAGTAATACTGTTGTAGTAGTAGTAGTGGTAATACTGTCGTAGTAGTAATACTGTTATTGTAGTAGTATTAGTAGTAATACTGTTGTAGTAAAAATGTTGTAGTAGTAGTAGTAATACTGTTGTAGTAGTAATACTGTTGTTGTTGTAGTAGTAGTAATACTGTTGTAGTAGTAATACTGTTGTAGTAGCAGTAGTAATACTGTTGTAGTAGTAGTAATACTGTTGTAGTAGTAATACTGTTGTAGTAGTAGTAGTAGTAATACTGTTGTAGTAGTAGTAGCAATACTGTTGTAGTAGTAATACTGTAGTAGTAGTAGTAGCAATAATGTTGTTGTAGTAATACTGTTGTTGTAGTAGTAATAGTATTGTAGTAGTAATACTTTTGTAGTAGTAGTAGTAATAATACTGTTGTAGTAGTAATAATACTGTTGTAGTAGTAATACTGTTGTAGTAGTAATACTGTAGTAGTAGTAGTAGTAATACTGCTGTAGTAGTAATACTGTAGTAGTAGTAGTAATATTGTTGTTGTAGTAGTAGTAGTAATACTGTTGTAGTAGTAGTAGTGGTAATACTGTCGTAGTAGTAATACTGTTATTGTAGTAGTATTAGTAGTAATACTGTTGTAGTAAAAATGTTGTAGTAGTAGTAGTAATACTGTTGTAGTAGTAATACTGTTGTAGTAGCAGTAGTAATAATGTTGTAGTAGTAGTAATACTGTTGTAGTAGTAATACTGTTGTAGTAGTAGTAGCAATACTGTTGTAGTAGCAATACTGTTGTAGTAGTAGTAGTAGTAGCAATAATGTTGTAGTAGTAATACTGTTGTTGTAGTAGTAATAGTATTGTAGTAGTAATACTTTTGTAGTAGTAGTAATAATACTGTTGTAGTAGTAATACTGTTGTAGTAGTAATACTGTAGTAGTAGTAGTAGTAGTAGTAGTAATACTGCTGTAGTAGTAATACTGTAGTAGTAGTAGTAATACTGTTGTAGTAGTAGTAGTAGTAGTAATACTGTTGTAGTAGTAGTAGTAGCAATACTGTTGTTGTTGTAGTAGTAATACTGTTGTAGTAGTAGTAGTAGTAATACTGTAGTAGTAGTAGTAGTAGTAGTAATACTGCTGTAGTAGTAATACTGTAGTAGTAGCAGTAATACTGTAGTAGTAGTAGTAGTAGTAGCAATACTGTTGTTGTAGTAGTAATACTGTTGTTGTTTTTGTTGTAGTAGTAGTAATACTGTAGTCGTTGTAGTCGTAGTAATGTAATAGTAGTAGAAATAGTGTAGTAGTAATAGTAGTAGTAGTAATATTTACTAACATCCTTTGTTCAATATCGGCTTGTTGTGTGATGTAGTAGTAGTAGCAATACTGTTGTTGTTGTAGTAGTAGTAATACTGTTGTAGTTGTAGTAATATTGTTGTAGTAGTAATACTGTTGTAGTAGTAGAAATAATGTAGCAGTAATAATAGTAGTAATATTTACTAACATCCTTTGTTCAATCTCGGCTTGTTGTGTGATGTAGTAGTAGTAGTAGTAATACTGTTGTAGTAGTAATACTATAGTAATAATAGTAATAATATTTACTCACATCGTTTGTTCAATCTTGGCTTGTTGTCTGATGGTAGTAGTAGTAGTAATAATGTAGTAGTAGTAGAAATAGTGTAGTAGTAGTAGTAATCATGAAGTAGTAGTAGTAATACAGTATATACTAACATCCTTTGTTCAATCTTGGCTTGTTGTCTGATGGTAGTAGTAGAAATAGTGTAGTAGTAGTAATCGTGTAGTAATAGTAATATATACTAACATCCTTTGTTCAATTTTGGCTTGTTGTCTGACGGTAGTAGTAATAGTGTAGTAGTAGTAATCATGAAGTAATAGTAGTAGTAGTAATACAGTATATACTAACATCCTTTGTTCAATCTTGGCTTGTTGTCTGATGGTAGTAGTAGTAGTAGTAGTAATAATGTAGTAGTAGTGGTAGTAGAAATAGTGTAGTAGTAGTAATAGTAGTAGTAGTAATATATACTAATATCCTTTGTTTAATCTTGGCTTGTTGTCTGATGGTAGTAGTAGTAGAAATAGAGTAGTAGTAGTAATCGTGTAGTAATAGTAGTAGTAATACAGTATATACTAATATCCTATGTTCAATCTTGGATTGTTGTCTTATGGTAGTAATAGTAATACAGTAGTAGTAGTAATAGTGTAGCAGTAGTAATATTTACTAACATTGTTCAATCTCAGCTTGTTGTTTGATGGTGGTAGTAGTAATACTGTAGTAGTAGTAGTGGTAGTAATAGTGTAGTAGTAGTAGTAGTAATATCTACTAACATTGTTTGTTCAATCTTGGCTTGTTGTCTGATGGTAGTAGTAGTAGTAGTAATACTATTGTTGTTGTAGTAGTAATCGGGTAGTAGTAGTTATGTTTACAAAAATTAGCTCGTTAGATTCATTATAGACCTTATGTTTACAAAAACTAGCTTGTTAGCTTCATTATACTTGATGTTTACAAAAACTAGCTCATTAGCTTCATTATTGACTTTACAAAAACTAGCTTGTTAGCTTCCTTATAGACCTTATGTCTACAAAAACTAGCTGGTTAGCTTCATTATACTTGATGTTTACAAAAACTAGCTTGTTAGCTTCATTATACTTGATGTTTACAAAAACTAGCTCATTAGCTTCATTATTGACTTTACAAAAACTAGCTTGTTAGCTTCCTTATAGACCTTATGTCTACAAAAACTAGCTGGTTAGCTTCATTATACTTGATGTTTACAAAAACTAGCTTGTTAGCTTCATTATACTTAAAGTTTACAAAACCTAGCTTGTTAGCTTCATTATAGACTTTGTTTACACAAAACAACTTGTTAGTTTCATTAAAGACAAAATTGTCTGTAAGCGTAGACCGGACTGAACTTTTAAATTAAATTACACACTTGTTAGCTTTATCGAAGAGAACGTGTTATTTTTTGAGCAATTGCAGAAATGTGGCATGTTTGCCTGAAGGTACACAAACGCGTTAGTTTGCTTGGTTAACGCCTTGAAAGAGCTTTGTCCAAAAACGACAGGAAGTCCTTTCCTTTAAAGCCCATATTGGCAAATTGTGGTAAAATAATCAAGTTTAATCTCGCAAATTTCCGTGCAATCCGAAATGAAATGTCAACTGAAGCTGCAAAATTGTATTTACATTCGATGATTTTCAGCCACTTCAACTATTGCCTTACCAGCTGGTCTCAGGCTGGTCAGAGTGAAAAAAACAAAAAAACATTGGACATCTTGTACAAACAAGCAATTTCAAGGTTATGGATTAATAAAACCCAAGCGCTATCATCACTGTGCCATTCTAAAAAAAAAATACAGTATTTTAAACTGGGACAGCCTTCACACGTTTGCAGACATAAAAGTGAGCTATAAAGTACTGCATGAATTGGCTGCAGATCCTCTGGCAGAGTTCATCAGCCAAAGAAACAGCTGTGAGGCTCTGTCAGAGGTGACTGTTATATTCCTCTGCGCAGGAGCACTTTCAGTAAGTCGGCCCGGTCAGTAAGGAGTGCAAATGTGTGGAAGTCAGTACCTGAGGAGGTTAAACTGCTCACAACTTACAAGGCCTTCACAAAAAAAAATGAAAATGTGGCTTATCAACGCCTACAGCTGCCAGTACTAAAAGATTAGCCTGTTTTGATGCTAAGATCAATGTTATGTTGTATTTTATTTTTTATCATATTGTATATGTTTTGTGTGCTTTCTTTTAAGTTGTAATGTTACTGCTTTTTTACATCATGGCCATACAGATGAAAACCAGCCTTCTGGCTTTTTTAACCATGAAATTGCATTGTCCTCTTTGAAATAAACTAATCTAATCTAAAAAAAAGTCCCAATAAATGCGTGTGTCTCTCGCAGCGCTCACGGCCCTGACGCCTGCATCCTGGAGGAGTCCAAGATGGCGCCCGTGGGCGAGCTGACGCTGCCCCAGATGCTGCACATCGCCGCCCAGATCGCCTCGGGGATGGTGTACCTGGCGTCTCTGCACTTTGTCCACCGGGACCTGGCAACGCGCAACTGTCTGGTGGGAGAAGGTCTGGTGGTCAAGATCGGAGACTTTGGCATGTCCAGAGACATCTACAGCACCGACTACTATCGCGTAAGTTCCACCGCACCTTCATGCTAACTCGCTGGAACCCAAACCCGGCACCTTGAGGAATATATTGACATAGTTCCAATGAAAAATACATTTTTAATTCAAAAGTACTTTTTTCCCCTTTTGTCCAAACATTAACTCATGTTGGCTTTTTAAGAACATGTTGGTAATATTCACAAGATAATTATGGAAATAAATTATGTCTTTTGGGTTTTCTACCATCTTGGATTTTAAATTAAAAATCATTGGGTTAAATTAGGTGAAAAATGACCGTTCACGATATTAGCTTCCAGTGACACAACTAATTGTTTTTAAATCCGAAATGTCGCAAATTGACGAAAAAAAGTGTTTTATGTCTTAAAGTGAGTGGAAAAATTGATGGGGGGAAGTTGTGTGTGATAAATGAGTCACAAGTTGAAGAAATAAATTGTTTTAAATTCTAAAACAACAAACATTGACAAAGATTATTTGTTTTATGTTTGAAATGGGTCACAGATTGATGGGAAAAAAAATTGTACGCGCTGAAATGTGTCACAAAATGCTCCAGACTGTTTTAAATCCTAAAATGAGTCCCAAATTGGTCTAAAAAAAGTTGTATTTGCTAAAATTATCCACAAATTGATCGAAACAAATGTTTGTTGTCCTAAAATGAGTCACAAATTCCATCCATCCATGCATTTTCTACCGCTTGTCCCTTTCTGGTTCGAATTGAATAATCAAATTGTTTTAAGACTTTGTTTACAAAATTAGCTTGTTAGCTTTAATAAAGACTTTAAAAGTAGAGTTCATTAAATATTTTGTTTACAAAACCTAGAAGGGTAGTTTCAATATAGACTTTGTTTCCAAAAAACTAACTTGTTCGCTTCATTAAATACTTTTTTACAAAAACAAACTAGTTGGCTTTGTTTATGAAAACTGTTGAAATAATCACAAATTGACAAACCTAATGTTTTTGTCCTAAAATGAGTTACAAAGTGATCGTAAAAAAAATTGCATGTGCTAAAAATGAGTCAAAAATGAACAATATAGTTGTTTTATGTCCTAAAATGAGTCACACATTAAATAGTTTTTGTCCTAAAATGAGTCACAAATGAATTAAACAGTTTTTATCCTAAAACGAGTGACAAATTAATAAATAAATAGTTTTTATCCAAAAAAGAGTGACACATTAATTAAATAGTTTTTGTCCTAAATTGAGTCACACATTATTTAAATAGTGTTCATCCTAAAATGAGTCACAAAATAATTAAATAGTTATTGTTCTAAAATAAGACACAAATTAATTAGTTTTGTCTTAAAATAAGTCACAAATTAATTAGTTGTTTTTTTTTAATGAGTGACAAATTATTTAAATAAATAGTTGTTGTCTTAAATGAGTGACAAATTATTTAAATAGTTTTTGTATTAAAATAAGTGACAAATTAATTAGTTTTTTCCTAAAATGAGTGACAAATTATTTAAATAGTTTTTGTTTTAAAATGTGTCACAAATTATTTAAATAGTTTTTGTCTTAAAATAAGTGACACATTAATTTAACTGTTTTTTTCTCTCCGAAAATCAAAGACAAGTTAAATGTTTTGTCTTAAAATGAGTCACAAATTAATTAAATATTTTTTTTATCATTAAATGAAAAACAAATTATTTAAATGAATAGGTTTTGTCCTAAAATTAGTCACAAATATATTAAATAGTTTTCATCTTAAAACGAGTGACAAATTGATTAAATAAATAGGTTTTGTCTTAAAATGAGTCAGAACTTAATTAAATAAATATTTTTTTATCTTAAAACAAGTGACAAATTAATAAATAAATAGTTTTTATACTAAAATGAGTGACACATTAATTAAATAGTTTTTGTCCTAAAATTAGTGACATATTATTTAAATAAATAGTGCTCATTCTAAAATGAGTCACAAAATAATTAAATAGTTATGGTTCTAAAATAAGACACAAATTAATTAGTTTTTGTTTTTTTAAAACGACTGACAAATTATTTAAATAAATAGTGCTCATTCTAAAATGAGTCACAAAATAATTAAATAGTTATGGTTCTAAAATAAGACACTAATTAATTAGTTGTTTTTTTTAAATGACTGACAAATTATTTAAATAAATAGTTGTTGTCTTAAATGAATGACAAATTATTTAAATATAGTTTTTGTATTAAAATAAGTGACAAATTAGTTTTTTTCCTAAAATGAGTGACAAATTATTTAAATAGTTTTTTCCTAAAATGTGTCACAAATTATTGAAATAGTTTTTGTTTTAAAATGTGTCACAAATTATTTAAATAATTTTTGTCTTAAAATAAGTGACAAATTAATTTAACTGTTTTTTTTTCTTCCGAAAATCAATGGCAAGTTAAATAGTTTTGTCTTAAAATGAGTCACACATTAAATAGTTTTTATCCTAAAATAAGTGACAAATTATTTAAATCGTTTTTGTGTAAACAGGTGACAAATTAATTTAACTGGTTTTTTTTCTTCCGAAAATCAATGGCAAGTTAAATAGTTTTGTCTTAAAATGAGTCACACATTAAATAGTTTTTATCCTAAAATGAGTGACAAATTATTTAAATCGTTTTTGTGTAAACAGGTGACAAATTAATTAAATGTTTTGTCTTAAAATGAGTCACAAATTAATTAAATATTTTTTATCCTAAAACGAAAAACAAATTATTGAAATGAATAGGTTTTGTCCTAAAATGAGTCACAAATATATTAAATAGCTTTCATCTTAAAACGAGTAACAAATTGATTAAATAAATAGGTTTTGTCTTTAAATGAGTCAGAACTTAATTAAAATAATAGGTTTTGTTTTAAAATGAGTCAGAACTTAATTAAATAAATATTTTTTATCCTAAAATAAGTGACAAATTAATAAATAAATAGTTTTTATACTAAAATGAGTGACACATTAATTAATTAGTTTTTGTCCTAAAATTAGTCACATATTATTTAAATAAATAGTGCTCATTCTAAAATGAGTCACAAAATAATTAAATAGTTATGGTTCTAATATAAGACACAAATTAATTAGTTGTTTTTTTTAAACGACTGACAAATTATTTAAATAAATAGTTGTTGTCTTAAACGAGTGACAAGTTATTTAGTTTGTCTTAAAATAAGTCACAACTTAAATAGTTTTCATCTTAAAACGAGTGACAAATTGATTAAATAAATAGGTATTGTCTTAAAATGAGTCAGGACTTAATTAAATAAATAGTTTTTATCCTAAAACGGGTGACAAGTTATTTAGTTTGTCTTAAAATAAGTCACAACTTAATTAGTTTTTATCTTAAAATAAGTGACAAATTAATTAGTTTTTTTCCTAAAATGAGTGACAAATTATTTAAATAGTTTTTGTTTTAAAACGTGTCACATATTATTTAAATAGTTTTTGGCTTAAAATAAGTGACAAATTAATATAACTGTTTTTATCCTAAAATGAATAACAAATTATTTAAATCGTTTTCGTCCTTAGCAAGTGACAAATTAATTAAATGTTTTGTCTTATAATGAGTCACAAATTAATTAAATATTTTTTTTATCCTAAAACGAGAAACAAATTATTTAAATAAATAGGTTTTGTCCTAAAATGAGTCACAAATATATTAAATAGTGTTCATCTTAAAACGAGTGACAAATTAATTAAATAAATAGGTTTTGTCTTAAAATGATTCAGAACTTAATTAAATAAATAGTTTTTATCCTAAAATGAGTGACACATTAATTAAATAGTTTTTGTCCTAAAATGAGTCACATATTATTTAAATAAATAGTGTTCATCATAAAATGAGTCACAAAATAATTAAATAGTTATTGTTCTAAAATAAGACACAAATTAATTAGTTTTGTCTTAAAATAAGTCACAAATTAATTTGGTTTTTTTTAAAACGAGTGACAAATTATTTAAATAAATAGTTGTTGTCTTGAATGAGTGACAAATTATTTAAATAGTTGTTGTATTAAAATAAGTGACAAATTAATTAGTTTTCCTAAAATGAGTGACAAATTATTTAAATAGTTTTTGTTTTAAAATGTGTCACAAATTAAACTTTTTTTTTTTTCTGAAAATCAATGACATATATGTTTTTGTCTTAAAATGAGTCACACATTAAATAGTTTTTATCCTAAAATGAGTCGCAAATATATTGAATAGTTTTAATCTTAAAACGAGTGACAAATTAATTAAATGAATAGGTTTTGTCTTAAAATGAGTCAGAACTTAATTAAATAGTTTTTATCCTAAAACGAGTGACAAGTTATTTAGTTTGTCTTAAAATAAGTCACAACTTAATTAGTTTTTATCTTAAAACAAGTGACAAATTATTTAAATAAATAGATTTGTCCTAAAATGAGTCAGAACTGAATTAGTTTGTATCTTAAAACAAGTGACAAATTATTTCAATAAATAGATTTGTCCTAAAATGAGTGACACATGAAGAAAAAAAGCAGTTCACTACTGCCCCCTGAGGAAGCGAGTGGTAGATTGAAAGAGGTGTGTACATGTGTGCAGGTGGGCGGGCGCACGATGCTGCCTATTCGCTGGATGCCACCAGAGAGCATCATGTACAGGAAGTTCACCACGGAGAGTGACATCTGGAGCTTGGGTGTGGTCCTGTGGGAGATCTTCACCTACGGCAAGCAGCCTTGGTACCAGCTGTCCAACAGCGAGGTGAGCGACCATCTTGCTTTTTCACCTCACTTCCTCTCTTTGCTCAAAAGTGGCAAATTGTGAGATAAACGTTCCAAAATCAGAAGGCGAGCAGCGTCCCAAAACTTTTGACTACTCCGGCCCTCGTTCCGCTGGTCCAACATTTGAACTCTCCTGGGAGCGGGGGGAGGGGCTAAGACGTGGGCCAATTAGATTAGGATCGAGTGGCAGGCGGAACTTGATCCACTCTCAGGCCAGATGAGACACTCGGAAGCTTTTTGAAGAAATAATTTCTTCAAAACTGAAGTGTTGCTAATTGATGATCACTCTTCTACACTTTCAGTGTCTCAAATGTAGAAACATAACAAGCTATCCTCACAACTCCTGTCAAATACACCATCTTTGACCAGGTTTCTGTCATAGATTCCTAAAAACAGCAGAGTGCTCCCGTCAATTAAATGATCTTTGACCAGGTTCCTGCTTTAGATACCAAAAAATAGCATAGCACTCATGTCAAATACAAGATCTTTGTCTAGGTTTTTTCTGTAAATTCCTAAAAAAAAAAAAAAACAGCAGAGCGCGCCTGTCAAATAGAGGATCTTTGACTAGGTTTCCCCCGTAGATTCCTAAAACCAGCTGAGCACTCCTGTCAAATAAAGAATCTTTGACTAAGTTGTTGTCATAGATTCCTAAAAACAGCAGAGTACTTCTGTAAAATAGAGGAACTTTGACTAAGTTTTTGTCATAGATACCTAAAAACAGCAGAGCACTCCTGTCAAATAGAGGATCTTTGACTAGCTTTTTCCTGTACATTCCTAGAAACAGCAGAGTACACATGTATAATAGAAGATATTTGACTACAAAGATCTTCTATTTTACATGTGTACTCTTGTCATAGATTCCTAAAAACAGCAGAGTACTCCTGTAAAATAGAGGAAAATTGACTAAGTTGTTGTCATAGATTCCTAAAAACAGCAGAGCACTCCTGTCAAATAGAGGATCTTTGACTAGCTTTTTCCTGTAGATTCCTAAAAACAGCAGCGCAAAAAATAAAAAAAAACGGACTTGCTTCAGCAGCACAATTCTGGTGCTGTAATTGTAGGAGATGTCGCAAAACGTCATCAGGAGTCCCAACAAAACCCGAAAATGGAAGAAAATGCATATTTTACGGAAAAAAATATTTTGCTAAAATGTCGTGAAAAAATTCAAAAAAACGGACTTGCTTCAGCAGCACAATTCTGGTGCTGTAGTTGTAGGAGATGTCTCAAAGCGTCATCAGGAGTCCCGACAAAACCTAAAAATGGCAGAAAATGCTTTTTTTGGGAAAACTTTTTTTCACAAAAAAAATTTCCAAAAACAGACTTGCTTCAACAGCACAATGCTGGTGCTGTAGTTGTAGGAGATGTCTCACAACGTCATCAGGAGTCCCGACAAAACCCGTCAATGGAAGAAAATGCATATTTTACGAAAAAATATATTTGCAAAAAAGTCGTAAGGGACCCTTACAAAAAATTCAAAAAAACGGATTTGCTTCAGCAGCACAATTCTGGTGCTGTAGTTGTAGGAGATGTCTCAAAACGTCATCAGGAGTCCCGACAAAACCTAAAAATGGCAGAAAATGCTTTTTTTGGGAAAACTTTTTTTCACAAAAAAAAATTCCAAAAACAGACCTGCTTCAGCAGCACAATTCTGGTGCTGTAGTTGTAGGAGATGTCTCAAAACGTCATCAGGAGTCCCGACAAAACCCGTAAATGTAAGAAAATGGAAGAAAATGCATATTTTACGAAAAAAAAAGTTTGCAAAAAAGTCGTCAGGGGGGACCCTTACAAAAAATTCAAAAATACGGACTTGCTTCAGCAGCACAATTCTGGTGCTGTGGTTATAGGAGATGTCTTAAAACGTCATCAGGAGTCCCGGCAAAACCCATAAATGTAAGAAAATGCATATTTTACGAAAAACATTTTTTGCTAAAATGTCGTAAGGGGGGACCCTTACAAAAAATTCAAAAAAACGGACTTGCTTCAGCAGCACAATTCTGGTGCTGTAGTTGTAGGAGATGTCTCAAAACGTCATCAGGAGTCCTGACAAAACCCGTAAATGGAAGAAAATGGAAGAAAATGCATATTTTAAGAACTTTTTTTTTTGCAAAAAAGTCGTCAGGGGGGACCCTTACAAAAAATTTGAAAAAGCGGACTTGCTTCAGCAGCACAATTCTGGTGCTGTAGTTGTAGGAGATGTCTCAAAACGTCATCAGGAGTCCCGACAAAACCTAAAAATGGCAGAAAATATTTTTTTGGGAAAACATTTTTTCACAAAAAAAAATTCAAAAAAACGGACTTGCTTCAGCAGCACAATTCTGGTGCTGTAGTTGTTGGAGATGTCTCAAAATGTCATCAGGAGTCCCGACAAAACCCGTAAATGGAAGAAAATGCATATTTTAAGAACTTTTTTTTTTGCAAAAAAGTCGTCAGGGGGGACCCTTACAAAAAATTCGAAAAAACGGACTTGCTTCAGCAGCACAATTCTGGTGCTGTAGTTGTAGGAGATGTCTCAAAACGTCATCAGGAGTCCCGACAAAACCTAAAAATGGCAGAAAATGCTTTTTTTGGGAAAACTTTTTTTCACAAAAAAAAATTCAAAAAACAGACTTGCTTCAGCAGCACAATTCTGGTGTTGTAGTTGTAGGAGATGTCTCAAACCGTCATCAGGAGTCCCGACAAAACCCGTAAATGGAAGAAAATGCATATTTTAAGAACTTTTTTTTTTGCAAAAAAGTCGTCAGGGGGGACCCTTACAAAAAATTCGAAAAAACGGACTTGCTTCAGCAGCACAATTCTGGTGCTGTAGTTGTAGGAGATGTCTCAAAACGTCACCAGGAGTCCCGACTAAACCCGTAAATGTAAGAAAATGGAAGAAAATGCATATTTTACGAAAAAAAAAGTTTGCAAAAAAGTCGTCAGGGGGGACCCTTACAAAAAATTCAAAAATACGGACTTGCTTCAGCAGCACAATTCTGGTGCTGTAGTTGTAGGAGATGTCTCAAAACGTCATCAGGAGTCCCGACAAAACCCGTAAATGGAAGAAAATGGAAGAAAATGCATATTTTAAGAACTTTTTTTTTTGCAAAAAAGTCGTAAGGGGGGACCCTTACAAAAAATTAAAAAAAACAGACTTGCTTCAGCAGCACAATTCTGGTGCTGTAGTTGTTGGAGATGTCTCAAAACGTCACCAGGAGTCCCGATTAAACCCGTAAATGTAAGAAAATTGATATTTTACGAAAAAAAAAGTTTGCCAAAAAGTCGTCAGGGGGGACCCTTACAAAAAATTCAAAAATACGGACTTGCTTCAGCAGCACAATTCTGGTGCTGTAGTTGTAGGAGATGTCTCAAAACGTCATCAGGAGTCCCGACTAAACCCGTAAATGTAAGAAAATGGAAGAAAATGCATATTTTACGAAAAAAAAAAGTTTGCCAAAAAGTCGTCAGGGGGGACCCTTACAAAAAATTCAAAAATACGGACTTGCTTCAGCAGCACAATTCTGGTGCTGTAGTTGTAGGAGATGTCTTAAAACGTCATCAGGAGTCCCGACAAAACCCGTAAATGTAAGAAAATGGAAGAAAATGCATATTTTAAGAACATTTTTTTTTGCAAAAAAGTCGTAAGGGGGGACCCTTACAAAAAATTCAAAAAAACAGACTTGCTTCAGCAGCACAATTCTGGTGCTGTAGTTGTTGGAGATGTCTCAAAACGTCATCAGGAGTCCCGACTAAACCCGTAAATGTAAGAAAATGGAAGAAAATGCATATTTTACGTAAAAAAAAGTTTGCAAAAAAGTCGTCAGGGGGGACCCTTACAAAAAATTCAAAAATACGGACTTGCTTCAGCAGCACAATTCTGGTGCTGTAGTTGTAGGAGATGTCTCAAAACGTCATCAGGAGTCCCGACAAAACCTAAAAATGGCAGAAAATATTTTTTTGGGAAAACATTTTTTCACAAAAAAAAATTCAAAAAAACGGACTTGCTTCAGCAGCACAATTCTGGTGCTGTAGTTGTAGGAGATGTCTTAAAACGTCATCAGGAGTCCCGACAAAACCTAAAAATGGCAGAAAATGCTTTTTTTGGGAAAACTTTTTTTCACAAAAAAAAATTCAAAAAACAGACTTGCTTCAGCAGCACAATTCTGGTGTTGTAGTTGTAGGAGATGTCTCAAACCGTCATCAGGAGTCCCGACAAAACCCGTAAATGTAAGAAAATGGAAGAAAATGCATATTTTAAGAACTTTTTTTTTTGCAAAAAAGTCGTAAGGGGGGACCCTTACAAAAAATTAAAAAAAACAGACTTGCTTCAGCAGCACAATTCTGGTGCTGTAGTTGTAGGAGATGTCTCAAAACGTCATCAGGAGTCCCGATTAAACCCGTAAATGTAAGAAAATTGATATTTTACGAAAAAAAAAGTTTTCCAAAAAGTCGTCAGGGGGGACCCTTACAAAAAATTCAAAAATACGGACTTGCTTCAGCAGCACAATTCTGGTGCTGTAGTTGTAGGAGATGTCTTAAAACGTCATCAGGAGTCCCGACAAAACCCGTAAATGTAAGAAAATGGAAGAAAATGCATATTTTAAGAACATTTTTTTTTGCAAAAAAGTCGTAAGGGGGGACCCTAACAAAAAATTGAAAAAAACAGACTTGCTTCAGCAGCACAATTCTGGTGCTGTAGTTGTTGGAGATGTCTCAAAACGTCATCAGGAGTCCCGACTAAACCCGTAAATGTAAGAAAATGGAAGAAAATGCATATTTTACGAAAAAAAAAGTTTGCAAAAAAGTCGTCAGGGGGGACCCTTACAAAAAATTCAAAAATACGGACTTGCTTCAGCAGCACAATTCTGGTGCTGTAGTTGTAGGAGATGTTTTAAAACGTCATCAGGAGTCCCGACAAAACCCATAAATGTAAGAAAATGGAAGAAAATGCATATTTTAAGAACTTTTTTTTTTGCAAAAAAGTCGTAAGGGGGGACCCTTACAAAAAATTCAAAAAAACAGACATGCTTCAGCAGCACAATTCTGGTGCTGTAGTTGTAGGAGATGTCTCAAAACGTCATCAGGAGTCCCGACTAAACCCGTAAATGTAAGAAAATGGAAGAAAATGCATATTTTAAGAACTTTTTTTTTTGCAAAAAAGTCGTAAGGGGGGACCCTTACAAAAAATTCAAAAATACGGACTTGCTTCAGCAGCACAATTCTGGTGCTGTAGTTGTAGGAGATGTCTCAAAACGTCATCAGGAGTCCCGACTAAACCCGTAAATGTAAGAAAATGGAAGAAAATGCATATTTTAAGAACTTTTTTTTTTGCAAAAAAGTCGTAAGGGGGGACCCTTACAAAAAATGCAAAAATACGGACTTGCTTCAGCAGCACAATTCTGGTGCTGTAGTTGTAGGAGATGTCTTAAAACGTCATCAGGAGTCCCGACAAAACCCGTAAATGTAAGAAAATGGAAGAAAATGCATATTTTAAGAACATTTTTTTTTGCAAAAAAGTCGTAAGGGGGGACCCTTACAAAAAATTCAAAAAAACGGACCTGCTTCAGCAGCACAATTCTGGTGCTGTAGTTGTAGGAGATGTCTCAAAACGTCATCAGGAGTCCCGATTAAACCCGTAAATGTAAGAAAATGGAAGAAAATGCATATTTTACGAAAAAAAAAGTTTGCCAAAAAGTCGTCAAGGGGGACCCTTACAAAAAATTCAAAAATACGGACTTGCTTCAGCAGCACAATTCTGGTGCTGTAGTTGTAGGAGATGTTTTAAAACGTCATCAGGAGTCCCGACAAAACCCGTAAATGTAAGAAAATGGAAGAAAATGCATATTTTAAGAACTTTTTTTTTTGCAAAAAAGTCGTAAGGGGGGACCCTTACAAAAAATTCAAAAAAACAGACTTGCTTCAGCAGCACAATTCTGGTGCTGTAGTTGTAGGAGATGTCTCAAAACGTCATCAGGAGTCCCGACTAAACCCGTAAATGTAAGAAAATGGAAGAAAATGCATATTTTAAGAACTTTTTTTTTTGCAAAAAAGTCGTAAGGGGGGACCCTTACAAAAAATTCAAAAATACGGACTTGCTTCAGCAGCACAATTCTGGTGCTGTAGTTGTAGGAGATGTCTTAAAACGTCATCAGGAGTCCCGACAAAACCCGTAAATGTAAGAAAATGGAAGAAAATGCATATTTTAAGAACTTTTTTTTTTGCAAAAAAGTCGTAAGGGGGGACCCTTACAAAAAATTCAAAAAAACAGACTTGCTTCAGCAGCACAATTCTGGTGCTGTAGTTGTAGGAGATGTCTCAAAACGTCATCAGGAGTCCCGACTAAACCCGTAAATGTAAGAAAATGGAAGAAAATAAATATTTTAAGAACTTTTTTTTTTGCAAAAAAGTCGTCAGGGGGGACCCTTACAAAAAATTTGAAAAAGCGGACTTGCTTCAGCAGCACAATTCTGGTGCTGTAGTTGTAGGAGATGTCTCAAAACGTCATCAGGAGTCCCGACAAAACCTAAAAATGGCAGAAAATATTTTTTTGGGAAAACATTTTTTCACAAAAAAAAATTCAAAAAAACGGACTTGCTTCAGCAGCACAATTCTGGTGCTGTAGTTGTTGGAGATGTCTCAAAATGTCATCAGGAGTCCCGACAAAACCCGTAAATGGAAGAAAATGCATATTTTAAGAACTTTTTTTTTTGCAAAAAAGTCGTCAGGGGGGACCCTTACAAAAAATTCGAAAAAACGGACTTGCTTCAGCAGCACAATTCTGGTGCTGTAGTTGTAGGAGATGTCTCAAAACGTCATCAGGAGTCCCGACAAAACCTAAAAATGGCAGAAAATGCTTTTTTTGGGAAAACTTTTTTTCACAAAAAAAAATTCAAAAAACAGACTTGCTTCAGCAGCACAATTCTGGTGTTGTAGTTGTAGGAGATGTCTCAAACCGTTATCAGGAGTCCCGACAAAACCCGTAAATGGAAGAAAATGCATATTTTAAGAACTTTTTTTTTTGCAAAAAAGTCGTCAGGGGGGACCCTTACAAAAAATTCGAAAAAACGGACTTGCTTCAGCAGCACAATTCTGGTGCTGTAGTTGTAGGAGATGTCTCAAAACGTCACCAGGAGTCCCGACTAAACCCGTAAATGTAAGAAAATGGAAGAAAATGCATATTTTACGAAAAAAAAAGTTTGCAAAAAAGTCGTCAGGGGGGACCCTTACAAAAAATTCAAAAATACGGACTTGCTTCAGCAGCACAATTCTGGTGCTGTAGTTGTAGGAGATGTCTCAAAACGTCATCAGGAGTCCCGACTAAACCCGTAAATGTAAGAAAATGGAAGAAAATGCATATTTTACGAAAAAAAAAGTTTGCCAAAAAGTCGTCAGGGGGGACCCTTACAAAAAATTCAAAAATACGGACTTGCTTCAGCAGCACAATTCTGGTGCTGTAGTTGTAGGAGATGTCTTAAAACGTCATCAGGAGTCCCGACAAAACCTAAAAATGGCAGAAAATGCTTTTTTTGGGAAAACTTTTTTTCACAAAAAAAAATTCAAAAAACAGACTTGCTTCAGCAGCACAATTCTGGTGTTGTAGTTGTAGGAGATGTCTCAAACCGTCATCAGGAGTCCCGACAAAACCCGTAAATGTAAGAAAATGGAAGAAAATGCATATTTTAAGAACTTTTTTTTTTGCAAAAAAGTCGTAAGGGGGGACCCTTACAAAAAATTAAAAAAAACAGACTTGCTTCAGCAGCACAATTCTGGTGCTGTAGTTGTAGGAGATGTCTCAAAACGTCATCAGGAGTCCCGATTAAACCCGTAAATGTAAGAAAATTGATATTTTACGAAAAAAAAAGTTTGCCAAAAAGTCGTCAGGGGGGACCCTTACAAAAAATTCAAAAATACGGACTTGCTTCAGCAGCACAATTCTGGTGCTGTAGTTGTAGGAGATGTCTCAAAACGTCATCAGGAGTCCCGACTAAACCCGTAAATGTAAGAAAATGGAAGAAAATGCATATTTTACGAAAAAAAAAGTTTTCCAAAAAGTCGTCAGGGGGGACCCTTACAAAAAATTCAAAAATACGGACTTGCTTCAGCAGCACAATTCTGGTGCTGTAGTTGTAGGAGATGTTTTAAAACGTCATCAGGAGTCCCGACAAAACCCGTAAATGTAAGAAAATGGAAGAAAATGCATATTTTAAGAACATTTTTTTTTGCAAAAAAGTCGTAAGGGGGGACCCTAACAAAAAATTCAAAAAAACAGACTTGCTTCAGCAGCACAATTCTGGTGCTGTAGTTGTTGGAGATGTCTCAAAACGTCATCAGGAGTCCCGACTAAACCCGTAAATGTAAGAAAATGGAAGAAAATGCATATTTTACGAAAAAAAAAGTTTGCAAAAAAGTCGTCAGGGGGGACCCTTACAAAAAATTCAAAAATACGGACTTGCTTCAGCAGCACAATTCTGGTGCTGTAGTTGTAGGAGATGTTTTAAAACGTCATCAGGAGTCCCGACAAAACCCATAAATGTAAGAAAATGGAAGAAAATGCATATTTTAAGAACTTTTTTTTTTGCAAAAAAGTCGTAAGGGGGGACCCTTACAAAAAATTCAAAAAAACAGACATGCTTCAGCAGCACAATTCTGGTGCTGTAGTTGTAGGAGATGTCTCAAAACGTCATCAGGAGTCCCGACTAAACCCGTAAATGTAAGAAAATGGAAGAAAATGCATATTTTAAGAACTTTTTTTTTTGCAAAAAAGTCGTAAGGGGGGACCCTTACAAAAAATTCAAAAATACGGACTTGCTTCAGCAGCACAATTCTGGTGCTGTAGTTGTAGGAGATGTCTCAAAACGTCATCAGGAGTCCCGACAAAACCTAAAAATGGCAGAAAATGCTTTTTTTGGGAAAACTTTTTTCACAAAAAAAAATTCAAAAAACAGACTTGCTTCAGCAGCACAATTCTGGTGTTGTAGTTGTAGGAGATGTCTCAAACCGTCATCAGGAGTCCCGACAAAACCCGTAAATGGAAGAAAATGCATATTTTAAGAACTTTTTTTTTTGCAAAAAAGTCGTCAGGGGGGACCCTTACAAAAAATTCGAAAAAACGGACTTGCTTCAGCAGCACAATTCTGGTGCTGTAGTTGTAGGAGATGTCTCAAAACGTCACCAGGAGTCCCGACTAAACCCGTAAATGTAAGAAAATGGAAGAAAATGCATATTTTACGAAAAAAAAAGTTTGCAAAAAAGTCGTCAGGGGGGACCCTTACAAAAAATTCAAAAATACGGACTTGCTTCAGCAGCACAATTCTGGTGCTGTAGTTGTAGGAGATGTTTTAAAACGTCATCAGGAGTCCCGACAAAACCCGTAAATGTAAGAAAATGGAAGAAAATGCATATTTTAAGAACTTTTTTTTTTGCAAAAAGTCGTAACGGGGGACCCTTACAAAAAATTCAAAAAAACAGACTTGCTTCAGCAGCACAATTCTGGTGCTGTAGTTGTAGGAGATGTCTCAAAACGTCATCAGGAGTCCCGACTAAACCCGTAAATGTAAGAAAATGGAAGAAAATAAATATTTTAAGAACTTTTTTTTTTGCAAAAAAGTCGTAAGGGGGGACCCTTACAAAAAATTCAAAAATACGGACTTGCTTCAGCAGCACAATTCTGGTGCTGTAGTTGTAGGAGATGTCTCAAAACGTCATCAGGAGTCCCGACTAAACCCGTAAATGTAAGAAAATGGAAGAAAATGCATATTTTACGGAAAAAAAAGTTTGCCAAAAAGTCGTCAGGGGGGGACCCTTACAAAAAATTCAAAAATACGGACTTGCTTCAGCAGCACAATTCTGGTGCTGTAGTTGTAGGAGATGTTTTAAAACGTCATCAGGCGTCCCGACAAAACCCGTAAATGGAAGAAAATGGAAGAAAATGCATATTTTAAGACCTTTTTTTTTTGCAAAAAAGTCGTAAGGGGGGACCCTTACAAAAAATTCAAAAAAACGGACCTGCTTCAGCAGCACAATTCTGGTGCTGTAGTTGTAGGAGATGTCTCAAAACGTCATCAGGAGTCCCGACTAAACCCGTAAATGGCAGAAAATGCTTTTTTTGGGAAAACTTTTTTCCACAAAAAAAAATTCAAAAAACAGACTTGCTTCAGCAGCACAATTCTGGTGCTGTAGTTGTAGGAGATGTCTCAAAACGTCATCAGGAGTCCCGACTAAACCCGTAAATGGAAGAAAATGCATATTTTACGAAAAAAAAAGTTTGCAAAAAAGTCGTCAGGGGGGACCCTTACAAAAAATTCAAAAATACGGACTTGCTTCAGCAGCACAATTCTGGTGCTGTAGTTGTTGGAGATGTCTCAAAACGTCATCAGGAGTCCCGACTAAACCCGTAAATGGAAGAAAATGCATATTTTACGAAAAAAAAAGTTTGCAAAAAAGTCGTCAGGGGGGACCCTTACAAAAAATTAAAAAATACGGACTTGCTTCAGCAGCACAATTCTGGTGCTGTAGTTGTAGGAGATGTTTTAAAACGTCATCAGGAGTCCCGACTAAACCCGTAAATGGAAGAAAATGGAAGAAAATGCATATTTTAAGAACTTTTTTTTTTGCAAAAAAGTCGTAAGGGGGGACCCTTACAAAAAATTCAAAAAAACGGACCTGCTTCAGCAGCACAATTCTGGTGCTGTAGTTGTAGGAGATGTCTCAAAACGTCATCAGGAGTCCCGACTAAACCCGTAAATGTAAGAAAATGGAAGAAAATGCATATTTTAAGAACTTTTTTTTTGCAAAAAAGTCGTAAGGGGGGACCCTTACAAAAAATTCAAAAAAACGGACTTGCTTCAGCAGCACAATTTTGGTGCTGTAGTTGTAGGAGATGTCTTAAAACGTCATCAGGAGTCCCGACAAAACCCGTAAATGTAAGAAAATGGAAGAAAATGCATATTTTAAGAACATTTTTTTTTGCAAAAAAGTCGTAAGGGGGGACCCTTACAAAAAATTCAAAAAAACAGACTTGCTTCAGCAGCACAATTCTGGTGCTGTAGTTGTAGGAGATGTCTCAAAACGTCATCAGGAGTCCCGACTAAACCCGTAAATGTAAGAAAATGGAAGAAAATAAATATTTTAAGAACTTTTTTTTTTGCAAAAAAGTCGTAAGGGGGGACCCTTACAAAAAATTCAAAAATACGGACTTGCTTCAGCAGCACAATTCTGGTGCTGTAGTTGTAGGAGATGTCTCAAAACGTCATCAGGAGTCCCGACTAAACCCGTAAATGTAAGAAAATGGAAGAAAATGCATATTTTACGGAAAAAAAAGTTTGCCAAAAAGTCGTCAGGGGGGGACCCTTACAAAAAATTCAAAAATACGGACTTGCTTCAGCAGCACAATTCTGGTGCTGTAGTTGTAGGAGATGTTTTAAAACGTCATCAGGCGTCCCGACAAAACCCGTAAATGGAAGAAAATGGAAGAAAATGCATATTTTAAGAACTTTTTTTTTTGCAAAAAAGTCGTAAGGGGGGACCCTTACAAAAAATTCAAAAAAACGGACCTGCTTCAGCAGCACAATTCTGGTGCTGTAGTTGTAGGAGATGTCTCAAAACGTCATCAGGAGTCCCGACAAAACCTCAAAATGGCAGAAAATGCTTTTTTTGGGAAAACTTTTTTCCACAAAAAAAAATTCAAAAAACAGACTTGCTTCAGCAGCACAATTCTGGTGCTGTAGTTGTAGGAGATGTTTTAAAACGTCATCAGGAGTCCCGACAAAACCCGTAAATGTAAGAAAATGGAAGAAAATGCATATTTTAAGAACTTTTTTTTTTGCAAAAAAGTCGTAAGGGGGGACCCTTACAAAAAATTCAAAAAAACAGACTTGCTTCAGCAGCACAATTCTGGTGCTGTAGTTGTAGGAGATGTCTCAAAACGTCATCAGGAGTCCCGACAAAACCCGTAAATGTAAGAAAATGGAAGAAAATGCATATTTTAAGAACTTTTTTTTTTGCAAAAAAGTCGTAAGGGGGGACCCTTACAAAAAATTAAAAAATACGGACTTGCTTCAGCAGCACAATTCTGGTGCTCTAGTTGTAGGAGATGTCTCAAAACGTCATCAGGAGTCCCGACAAAACCCGTAAATGTAAGAAAATGGAAGAAAATGCATATTTTAAGAACTTTTTTTTTTGCAAAAAAGTCGTAAGGGGGGACCCTTACAAAAAATTCAAAAAAACAGACTTGCTTCAGCAGCACAATTCTGGTGCTGTAGTTGTAGGAGATGTCTCAAAACGTCATCAGGAGTCCCGACAAAACCCGTAAATGTAAGAAAATGGAAGAAAATGCATATTTTAAGAACTTTTTTTTTTGCAAAAAAGTCGTAAGGGGGGACCCTTACAAAAAATTCAAAAAAACAGACTTGCTTCAGCAGCACAATTCTGGTGCTGTAGTTGTAGGAGATGTCTCAAAACGTCATCAGGAGTCCCGACTAAACCCGTAAATGTAAGAAATTGGAAGAAAATGCATATTTTAAGAACTTTTTTTTTTGCAAAAAAGTCGTAAGGGGGGACCCTTACAAAAAATTCAAAAAAACAGACTTGCTTCAGCAGCACAATTCTGGTGCTGTAGTTGTAGGAGATGTCTCAAAACGTCATCAGGAGTCCCGACTAAACCCGTAAATGTAAGAAAATGGAAGAAAATGCATATTTTACGAAAAAAAAAGTTTGCCAAAAAGTCGTCAGGGGGGACCCTTACAAAAAATTCAAAAATACGGACTTGCTTCAGCAGCACAATTCTGGTGCTGTAGTTGTAGGAGATGTCTTAAAACGTCATCAGGAGTCCCGACAAAACCCGTAAATGGAAGAAAATGGAAGAAAATGCATAATTTAAGAACTTTTTTTTTTGCAAAAAAGTCGTAAGGGGGGGACCCTTACAAAAAATTCAAAAAAACAGACTTGCTTCAGCAGCACAATTCTGGTGCTGTAGTTGTAGGAGATGTCTCAAAACGTCATCAGGAGTCCCGACTAAACCCGTAAATGTAAGAAAATGCATATTTTACGAAAAAAAAAGTTTGCAAAAAAGTCGTCAGGGGGGACCCTTACAAAAAATTCAAAAATACGGACTTGCTTCAGCAGCACAATTCTGGTGCTGTAGTTGTTGGAGATGTCTTAAAACGTCATCAGGAGTCCCGACAAAACCCGTAAATGTAAGAAAATGGAAGAAAATGCATATTTTAAGAACTTTTTTTTTTGCAAAAAAGTCGTAAGGGGGGACCCTTACAAAAAATTCGAAAAAAAGGACTTGCTTCAGCAGCACAATTCTGGTGCTGTAGTTGTAGGAGATGTCTCAAAACGTCATCAGGATTCCCGACTAAACCCGTAATTGTAAGAAAATGTAAGAAAATGCATATTTTACGAAAAAAAAAGTTTGCAAAAAAGGCGTCAAGGGGGACCCTTACAAAAAATTCAAAAATACGGACTTGCTTCAGCAGCACAATTCTGGTGCTGTGGTTATAGGAGATGTCTTAAAACGTCATCAGGAGTCCCGGCAAAACCCGTAAATGTAAGAAAATGCATATTTTACGAAAAACATTTTTTGCTAAAATGTCGTAAGGGGGGACCCTTACAAAAAATTCGAAAAAACGGACTTGCTTCAGCAGCACAATTCTGGTGCTGTAGTTGTAGGAGATGTCTTAAAACGTCATCAGGAGTCCCGACAAAACCTAAAAATGGCAGAAAATGCTTTTTTTGGGAAAACTTTTTTTCACAAAAAAAAATTCAAAAAACAGACTTGCTTCAGCAGCACAATTCTGGTGTTGTAGTTGTAGGAGATGTCTCAAACCGTCATCAGGAGTCCCGACAAAACCCGTAAATGGAAGAAAATGCATATTTTAAGAACTTTTTTTTTTGCAAAAAAGTCGTCAGGGGGGACCCTTACAAAAAATTCGAAAAAACGGACTTGCTTCAGCAGCACAATTCTGGTGCTGTAGTTGTAGGAGATGTCTCAAAACGTCACCAGGAGTCCCGACTAAACCCGTAAATGTAAGAAAATGGAAGAAAATGCATATTTTACGAAAAAAAAAGTTTGCAAAAAAGTCGTCAGGGGGGACCCTTACAAAAAATTCAAAAAAACGGACCTGCTTCAGCAGCACAATTCTGGTGCTGTAGTTGTAGGAGATGTCTCAAAACGTCATCAGGAGTCCCGATTAAACCCGTAAATGTAAGAAAATTGATATTTTACGAAAAAAAAAGTTTGCCAAAAAGTCGTCAGGGGGGACCCTTACAAAAAATTCAAAAATACGGACTTGCTTCAGCAGCACAATTCTGGTGCTGTAGTTGTAGGAGATGTCTCAAAACGTCATCAGGAGTCCCGACTAAACCCGTAAATGTAAGAAAATGGAAGAAAATGCATATTTTACGAAAAAAAAAGTTTGCCAAAAAGTCGTCAGGGGGGACCCTTACAAAAAATTCAAAAATACGGACTTGCTTCAGCAGCACAATTCTGGTGCTGTAGTTGTAGGAGATGTTTTAAAACGTCATCAGGCGTCCCGACAAAACCCGTAAATGGAAGAAAATGGAAGAAAATGCATATTTTAAGAACTTTTTTTTTTGCAAAAAAGTCGTAAGGGGGGACCCTTACAAAAAATTCAAAAATACGGACTTGCTTCAGCAGCACAATTCTGGTGCTGTAGTTGTAGGAGATGTCTCAAAACGTCATCAGGAGTCCCGACAAAACCTAAAAATGGCAGAAAATATTTTTTTGGGAAAACATTTTTTCACAAAAAAAAATTCAAAAAAACGGACTTGCTTCAGCAGCACAATTCTGGTGCTGTAGTTGTAGGAGATGTCTCAAACCGTCATCAGGAGTCCCGACAAAACCCGTAAATGGAAGAAAATGCATATTTTAAGAACTTTTTTTTTTGCAAAAAAGTCGTCAGGGGGGACCCTTACAAAAAATTCGAAAAAACGGACTTGCTTCAGCAGCACAATTCTGGTGCTGTAGTTGTAGGAGATGTTTTAAAACGTCATCAGGAGTCCCGACAAAACCCGTAAATGGAAGAAAATGGAAGAAAATGCATATTTTAAGAACTTTTTTTTTTGCAAAAAAGTCGTAAGGGGGGACCCTTACAAAAAATTAAAAAAAACAGACTTGCTTCAGCAGCACAATTCTGGTGCTGTAGTTGTTGGAGATGTCTCAAAACGTCATCAGGAGTCCCGATTAAACCCGTAAATGTAAGAAAATTGATATTTTACGAAAAAAAAAGTTTGCCAAAAAGTCGTCAGGGGGGACCCTTACAAAAAATTCAAAAATACGGACTTGCTTCAGCAGCACAATTCTGGTGCTGTAGTTGTAGGAGATGTCTCAAAACGTCATCAGGAGTCCCGACTAAACCCGTAAATGTAAGAAAATGGAAGAAAATGCATATTTTACGAAAAAAAAAGTTTGCCAAAAAGTCGTCAGGGGGGACCCTTACAAAAAATTCAAAAATACGGACTTGCTTCAGCAGCACAATTCTGGTGCTGTAGTTGTAGGAGATGTCTTAAAACGTCATCAGGAGTCCCGACAAAACCCGTAAATGTAAGAAAATGGAAGAAAATGCATATTTTAAGAACATTTTTTTTTGCAAAAAAGTCGTAAGGGGGGACCCTTACAAAAAATTCAAAAAAACAGACTTGCTTCAGCAGCACAATTCTGGTGCTGTAGTTGTTGGAGATGTCTCAAAACGTCATCAGGAGTCCCGACTAAACCCGTAAATGTAAGAAAATGGAAGAAAATGCATATTTTACGAAAAAAAAAGTTTGCAAAAAAGTCGTCAGGGGGGACCCTTACAAAAAATTCAAAAATACGGACTTGCTTCAGCAGCACAATTCTGGTGCTGTAGTTGTAGGAGATGTTTTAAAACGTCATCAGGAGTCCCGACAAAACCCATAAATGTAAGAAAATGGAAGAAAATGCATATTTTAAGAACTTTTTTTTTTTCCAAAAAGTCGTAAGGGGGCACCCTTACAAAAAATTCAAAAAAACAGACATGCTTCAGCAGCACAATTCTGGTGCTGTAGTTGTAGGAGATGTCTCAAAACGTCATCAGGAGTCCCGACTAAACCCGTAAATGGAAGAAAATGGAAGAAAATGCATATTTTAAGAACTTTTTTTTTTGCAAAAAAGTCGTAAGGGGGGACCCTTACAAAAAATTCAAAAAAACGGACCTGCTTCAGCAGCACAATTCTGGTGCTGTAGTTGTAGGAGATGTCTCAAAACGTCATCAGGAGTCCCGACTAAACCCGTAAATGTAAGAAAATGGAAGAAAATGCATATTTTACGAAAAAAAAAGTTTGCCAAAAAGTCGTCAGGGGGGACCCTTACAAAAAATTCAAAAATACGGACTTGCTTCAGCAGCACAATTTTGGTGCTGTAGTTGTAGGAGATGTCTTAAAACGTCATCAGGAGTCCCGACAAAACCCGTAAATGTAAGAAAATGGAAGAAAATGCATATTTTAAGAACATTTTTTTTTGCAAAAAAGTCGTAAGGGGGGACCCTTACAAAAAATTCAAAAAAACGGACCTGCTTCAGCAGCACAATTCTGGTGCTGTAGTTGTAGGAGATGTCTCAAAACGTCATCAGGAGTCCCGATTAAACCCGTAAATGTAAGAAAATGGAAGAAAATGCATATTTTACGAAAAAAAAAGTTTGCCAAAAAGTCGTCAGGGGGGACCCTTACAAAAAATTCAAAAATACGGACTTGCTTCAGCAGCACAATTCTGGTGCTGTAGTTGTAGGAGATGTTTTAAAACGTCATCAGGAGTCCCGACAAAACCCGTAAATGTAAGAAAATGGAAGAAAATGCATATTTTAAGAACTTTTTTTTTTGCAAAAAAGTCGTAAGGGGGGACCCTTACAAAAAATTCAAAAAAACAGACTTGCTTCAGCAGCACAATTCTGGTGCTGTAGTTGTAGGAGATGTCTCAAAACGTCATCAGGAGTCCCGACTAAACCCGTAAATGTAAGAAAATGGAAAAAAATGCATATTTTAAGAACTTTTTTTTTTGCAAAAAAGTCGTAAGGGGGGACCCTTACAAAAAATTCAAAAATACGGACTTGCTTCAGCAGCACAATTCTGGTGCTGTAGTTGTTGGAGATGTCTCAAAACGTCATCAGGAGTCCCGACTAAACCCGTAAATGTAAGAAAATGGAAGAAAATGCATATTTTACGAAAAAAAAAGTTTGCCAAAAAGTCGTCAGGGGGGACCCTTACAAAAAATTCAAAAATACGGACTTGCTTCAGCAGCACAATTTTGGTGCTGTAGTTGTAGGAGATGTCTTAAAACGTCATCAGGAGTCCCGACAAAACCCGTAAATGTAAGAAAATGGAAGAAAATGCATATTTTAAGAACATTTTTTTTTGCAAAAAAGTCGTAAGGGGGGACCCTTACAAAAAATTCAAAAAAACAGACTTGCTTCAGCAGCACAATTCTGGTGCTGTAGTTGTTGGAGATGTCTCAAAACGTCATCAGGAGTCCCGACTAAACCCGTAAATGTAAGAAAATGGAAGAAAATGCATATTTTACGAAAAAAAAAGTTTGCAAAAAAGTCGTCTGGGGGGACCCTTACAAAAAATTCAAAAATACGGACTTGCTTCAGCAGCACAATTCTGGTGCTGTAGTTGTAGGAGATGTTTTAAAACGTCATCAGGAGTCCCGACAAAACCCATAAATGTAAGAAAATGGAAGAAAATGCATATTTTAAGAACTTTTTTTTTTGCAAAAAAGTCGTAAGGGGGGACCCTTACAAAAAATTCAAAAAAACAGACATGCTTCAGCAGCACAATTCTGGTGCTGTAGTTGTAGGAGATGTCTCAAAACGTCATCAGGAGTCCCGACTAAACCCGTAAATGTAAGAAAATGGAAGAAAATGCATATTTTAAGAACTTTTTTTTTTGCAAAAAAGTCGTAAGGGGGGACCCTTACAAAAAATTCAAAAATACGGACTTGCTTCAGCAGCACAATTCTGGTGCTGTAGTTGTAGGAGATTTCTCAAAACGTCATCAGGAGTCCCGACTAAACCCGTAAATGTAAGAAAATTGAAGAAAATGCATATTTTAAGAACTTTTTTTTTTGCAAAAAAGTCGTCAGGGGGGACCCTTACAAAAAATTCAAAAATACGGACTTGCTTCAGCAGCACAATTCTGGTGCTGTAGTTGTAGGAGATGTCTCAAAACGTCATCAGGAGTCCCGACTAAACCCGTAAATGTAAGAAAATGGAAGAAAATGCATATTTTACGAAAAAAAAAGTTTGCCAAAAAGTCGTCAGGGGGGACCCTTACAAAAAATTCAAAAATATGGACTTGCTTCAGCAGCACAATTCTGGTGCTGTAGTTGTAGGAGATGTCTTGAAACGTCATCAGGAGTCCCGACAAAACCCGTAAATGTAAGAAAATGGAAGAAAATGCATATTTTAAGAACTTTTTTTTTGCAAAAAAGTCGTAAGGGGGGACCCTTACAAAAAATTCAAAAAAACGGACCTGCTTCAGCAGCACAATTCTGGTGCTGTAGTTGTAGGAGATGTCTCAAAACGTCATCAGGAGTCCCGATTAAACCCGTAAATGTAAGAAAATGGAAGAAAATGCATATTTTACGAAAAAAAAAGTTTGCCAAAAAGTCGTCAGGGGGGACCCTTACAAAAAATTCAAAAATACGGACTTGCTTCAGCAGCACAATTCTGGTGCTGTAGTTGTAGGAGATGTTTTAAAACGTCATCAGGAGTCCCGACAAAACCCGTAAATGTAAGAAAATGGAAGAAAATGCATATTTTAAGAACTTTTTTTTTTGCAAAAAAGTCGTAAGGGGGGACCCTTACAAAAAATTCAAAAAAACAGACTTGCTTCAGCAGCACAATTCTGGTGCTGTAGTTGTAGGAGATGTCTCAAAACGTCATCAGGAGTCCCGACTAAACCCGTAAATGTAAGAAAATGGAAGAAAATGCATATTTTAAGAACTTTTTTTTTTGCAAAAAAGTCGTAAGGGGGGACCCTTACAAAAAATTCAAAAAAACAGACTTGCTTCAGCAGCACAATTCTGGTGCTGTAGTTGTAGGAGATGTCTCAAAACGTCATCAGGAGTCCCGACTAAACCCGTAAATGTAAGAAAATGGAAGAAAATGCATATTTTAAGAACTTTTTTTTTTGCAAAAAAGTCGTAAGGGGGGACCCTTACAAAAAATTCAAAAATACGGACTTGCTTCAGCAGCACAATTCTGGTGCTGTAGTTGTAGGAGATGTCTCAAAACGTCATCAGGAGTCCCGACAAAACCTCAAAATGGCAGAAAATGCTTTTTTTGGGAAAACTTTTTTCCACAAAAAAAAATTCAAAAAACAGACTTGCTTCAGCAGCACAATTCTGGTGCTGTAGTTGTAGGAGATGTCTCAAAACGTCATCAGGAGTCCCGATTAAACCCGTAAATGTAAGAAAATGGAAGAAAATGCATATTTTACGGAAAAAAAAGTTTGCAAAAAAGTCGTAAGGGGGGACCCTTACAAAAAATTCAAAAATACGGACTTGCTTCAGCAGCACAATTCTGGTGCTGTAGTTGTTGGAGATGTCTCAAAACGTCATCAGGAGTCCCGACTAAACCCGTAAATGGAAGAAAATGCATATTTTACGAAAAAAAAAGTTTGCAAAAAAGTCGTCAGGGGGGACCCTTACAAAAAATTCAAAAATACGGACTTGCTTCAGCAGCACAATTCTGGTGCTGTAGTTGTAGGAGATGTTTTAAAACGTCATCAGGCGTCCCGACAAAACCCGTAAATGGAAGAAAATGGAAGAAAATGCATATTTTAAGAACTTTTTTTTTTGCAAAAAAGTCGTAAGGGGGGACCCTTACAAAAAATTCAAAAAAACGGACCTGCTTCAGCAGCACAATTCTGGTGCTGTAGTTGTAGGAGATGTCTCAAAACGTCATCAGGAGTCCCGACAAAACCTCAAAATGGCAGAAAATGCTTTTTTTGGGAAAACTTTTTTCCACAAAAAAAAATTCAAAAAACAGACTTGCTTCAGCAGCACAATTCTGGTGCTGTAGTTGTAGGAGATGTCTCAAAACGTCATCAGGAGTCCCGATTAAACCCGTAAATGTAAGAAAATGGAAGAAAATGCATATTTTACGGAAAAAAAAGTTTGCAAAAAAGTCGTCAGGGGGGACCCTTACAAAAAATTCAAAAATACGGACTTGCTTCAGCAGCACAATTCTGGTGCTGTAGTTGTTGGAGATGTCTCAAAACGTCATCAGGAGTCCCGACTAAACCCGTAAATGGAAGAAAATGGAAGAAAATGCATATTTTACGAAAAAAAAAGTTGGCAAAAAGTCGTCAGGGGGGACCCTTACAAAAAATTCAAAAATACGGACTTGCTTCAGCAGCACAATTCTGGTGCTGTAGTTGTAGGAGATGTCTCAAAACGTCATCAGGAGTCCCGACAAAACCCGTAAATGTAAGAAAATGGAAGAAAATGCATATTTTAAGAACTTTTTTTTTTGCAAAAAAGTCGTAAGGGGGGACCCTTACAAAAAATTCAAAAAAACAGACTTGCTTCAGCAGCACAATTCTGGTGCTGTAGTTGTAGGAGATGTCTCAAAACGTCATCAGGAGTCCCGACTAAACCCGTAAATGTAAGAAAATGGAAGAAAATGCATATTTTAAGAACTTTTTTTTTTGCAAAAAAGTCGTAAGGGGGGACCCTTACAAAAAATTCAAAAATACGGACTTGCTTCAGCAGCACAATTCTGGTGCTGTAGTTGTAGGAGATGTCTCAAAACGTCATCAGGAGTCCCGACTAAACCCGTAAATGTAAGAAAATGGAAGAAAATGCATATTTTACGAAAAAAAAAGTTTGCCAAAAAGTCGTCAGGGGGGACCCTTACAAAAAATTCAAAAATACGGACTTGCTTCAGCAGCACAATTTTGGTGCTGTAGTTGTAGGAGATGTCTTAAAACGTCATCAGGAGTCCCGACAAAACCCGTAAATGTAAGAAAATGGAAGAAAATGCATATTTTAAGAACATTTTTTTTTGCAAAAAAGTCGTAAGGGGGGACCCTTACAAAAAATTCAAAAAAACAGACTTGCTTCAGCAGCACAATTCTGGTGCTGTAGTTGTTGGAGATGTCTCAAAACGTCATCAGGAGTCCCGACTAAACCCGTAAATGTAAGAAAATGGAAGAAAATGCATATTTTACGAAAAAAAAAGTTTGCAAAAAAGTCGTCAGGGGGGACCCTTACAAAAAATTCAAAAATACGGACTTGCTTCAGCAGCACAATTCTGGTGCTGTAGTTGTAGGAGATGTTTTAAAACGTCATCAGGAGTCCCGACAAAACCCATAAATGTAAGAAAATGGAAGAAAATGCATATTTTAAGAACTTTTTTTTTTGCAAAAAAGTCGTAAGGGGGGACCCTTACAAAAAATTCAAAAAAACAGACATGCTTCAGCAGCACAATTCTGGTGCTGTAGTTGTAGGAGATGTCTCAAAACGTCATCAGGAGTCCCGACTAAACCCGTAAATGTAAGAAAATGGAAGAAAATGCATATTTTAAGAACTTTTTTTTTTGCAAAAAAGTCGTAAGGGGGGACCCTTACAAAAAATTCAAAAATACGGACTTGCTTCAGCAGCACAATTCTGGTGCTGTAGTTGTAGGAGATGTCTCAAAACGTCATCAGGAGTCCCGACTAAACCCGTAAATGTAAGAAAATTGAAGAAAATGCATATTTTAAGAACTTTTTTTTTTGCAAAAAAGTCGTAAGGGGGGACCCTTACAAAAAATTCAAAAATACGGACTTGCTTCAGCAGCACAATTCTGGTGCTGTAGTTGTAGGAGATGTCTCAAAACGTCATCAGGAGTCCCGACTAAACCCGTAAATGTAAGAAAATGTAAGAAAATGCATATTTTACGAAAAAAAAAGTTTGCCAAAAAGTCGTCAGGGGGGACCCTTACAAAAAATTCAAAAATATGGACTTGCTTCAGCAGCACAATTCTGGTGCTGTAGTTGTAGGAGATGTCTTAAAACGTCATCAGGAGTCCCGACAAAACCCGTAAATGTAAGAAAATGGAAGAAAATGCATATTTTAAGAACTTTTTTTTTGCAAAAAAGTCGTAAGGGGGGACCCTTACAAAAAATTCAAAAAAACGGACCTGCTTCAGCAGCACAATTCTGGTGCTGTAGTTGTAGGAGATGTCTCAAAACGTCATCAGGAGTCCCGATTAAACCCGTAAATGTAAGAAAATGGAAGAAAATGCATATTTTACGAAAAAAAAAGTTTGCCAAAAAGTCGTCAGGGGGGACCCTTACAAAAAATTCAAAAATACGGACTTGCTTCAGCAGCACAATTTTGGTGCTGTAGTTGTAGGAGATGTCTTAAAACGTCATCAGGAGTCCCGACAAAACCCGTAAATGTAAGAAAATGGAAGAAAATGCATATTTTAAGAACATTTTTTTTTGCAAAAAAGTCGTAAGGGGGGACCCTTACAAAAAATTCAAAAAAACAGACTTGCTTCAGCAGCACAATTCTGGTGCTGTAGTTGTTGGAGATGTCTCAAAACGTCATCAGGAGTCCCGACTAAACCCGTAAATGTAAGAAAATGGAAGAAAATGCATATTTTACGAAAAAAAAAGTTTGCAAAAAAGTCGTCAGGGGGGACCCTTACAAAAAATTCAAAAATACGGACTTGCTTCAGCAGCACAATTCTGGTGCTGTAGTTGTAGGAGATGTCTCAAAACGTCATCAGGAGTCCCGACTAAACCCGTAAATGTAAGAAAATGGAAGAAAATGCATATTTTACGAAAAAAAAAGTTTGCAAAAAAGTCGTCAGGGGGGACCCTTACAAAAAATTCAAAAATACGGACTTGCTTCAGCAGCACAATTCTGGTGCTGTAGTTGTAGGAGATGTCTCAAAACGTCATCAGGAGTCCCGACTAAACCCGTAAATGTAAGAAAATGGAAGAAAATGCATATTTTAAGAACTTTTTTTTTTGCAAAAAAGTCGTAAGGGGGGACCCTTACAAAAAATTCAAAAATACGGACTTGCTTCAGCAGCACAATTCTGGTGCTGTAGTTGTAGGAGATGTCTCAAAACGTCATCAGGAGTCCCGACTAAACCCGTAAATGTAAGAAAATGGAAGAAAATGCATATTTTACGAAAAAAAAAGTTTGCCAAAAAGTCGTCAGGGGGGACCCTTACAAAAAATTCAAAAATACGGACTTGCTTCAGCAGCACAATTCTGGTGCTGTAGTTGTAGGAGATGTTTTAAAACGTCATCAGGAGTCCCGACAAAACCCGTAAATGTAAGAAAATGGAAGAAAATGCATATTTTAAGAACTTTTTTTTTTGCAAAAAAGTCGTAAGGGGGGACCCTTACAAAAAATTCAAAAAAACAGACTTGCTTCAGCAGCACAATTCTGGTGCTGTAGTTGTAGGAGATGTCTCAAAACGTCATCAGGAGTCCCGACTAAACCCGTAAATGTAAGAAAATGGAAGAAAATGCATATTTTAAGAACTTTTTTTTTTGCAAAAAAGTCGTAAGGGGGGACCCTTACAAAAAATTCAAAAAAACAGACTTGCTTCAGCAGCACAATTCTGGTGCTGTAGTTGTAGGAGATGTCTCAAAACGTCATCAGGAGTCCCGACTAAACCCGTAAATGTAAGAAAATGGAAGAAAATGCATATTTTAAGAACTTTTTTTTTTGCAAAAAAGTCGTAAGGGGGGACCCTTACAAAAAATTCAAAAAAACAGACTTGCTTCAGCAGCACAATTCTGGTGCTGTAGTTGTAGGAGATGTCTCAAAACGTCATCAGGAGTCCCGACTAAACCCGTAAATGTAAGAAAATGGAAGAAAATGCATATTTTAAGAACTTTTTTTTTTGCAAAAAAGTCGTAAGGGGGGACCCTTACAAAAAATTCAAAAATACGGACTTGCTTCAGCAGCACAATTCTGGTGCTGTAGTTGTAGGAGATGTCTCAAAACGTCATCAGGAGTCCCGACAAAACCTCAAAATGGCAGAAAATGCTTTTTTTGGGAAAACTTTTTTCCACAAAAAAAAATTCAAAAAACAGACTTGCTTCAGCAGCACAATTCTGGTGCTGTAGTTGTAGGAGATGTCTCAAAACGTCATCAGGAGTCCCGATTAAACCCGTAAATGTAAGAAAATGGAAGAAAATGCATATTTTACGGAAAAAAAAGTTTGCAAAAAAGTCGTAAGGGGGGACCCTTACAAAAAATTCAAAAATACGGACTTGCTTCAGCAGCACAATTCTGGTGCTGTAGTTGTTGGAGATGTCTCAAAACGTCATCAGGAGTCCCGACTAAACCCGTAAATGGAAGAAAATGCATATTTTACGAAAAAAAAAGTTTGCAAAAAAGTCGTCAGGGGGGACCCTTACAAAAAATTCAAAAATACGGACTTGCTTCAGCAGCACAATTCTGGTGTTGTAGTTGTAGGAGATGTTTTAAAACGTCATCAGGCGTCCCGACAAAACCCGTAAATGGAAGAAAATGGAAGAAAATGCATATTTTAAGAACTTTTTTTTTTGCAAAAAAGTCGTAAGGGGGGACCCTTACAAAAAATTCAAAAAAACGGACCTGCTTCAGCAGCACAATTCTGGTGCTGTAGTTGTAGGAGATGTCTCAAAACGTCATCAGGAGTCCCGACAAAACCTCAAAATGGCAGAAAATGCTTTTTTTGGGAAAACTTTTTTCCACAAAAAAAATTCAAAAAACAGACTTGCTTCAGCAGCACAATTCTGGTGCTGTAGTTGTAGGAGATGTCTCAAAACGTCATCAGGAGTCCCGATTAAACCCGTAAATGTAAGAAAATGGAAGAAAATGCATATTTTACGGAAAAAAAAGTTTGCAAAAAAGTCGTCAGGGGGGACCCTTACAAAAAATTCAAAAATACGGACTTGCTTCAGCAGCACAATTCTGGTGCTGTAGTTGTTGGAGATGTCTCAAAACGTCATCAGGAGTCCCGACTAAACCCGTAAATGGAAGAAAATGCATATTTTACGAAAAAAAAAGTTTGCAAAAAAGTCGTCAAAAATACGGACTTGCTTCAGCAGCACAATTCTGGTGCTGTAGTTGTTGGAGATGTCTCAAAACGTCATCAGGAGTCCCGACTAAACCCGTAAATGGAAGAAAATGGAAGAAAATGCATATTTTACGAAAAAAAAAGTTGGCAAAAAGTCGTCAGGGGGGACCCTTACAAAAAATTCAAAAATACGGACTTGCTTCAGCAGCACAATTCTGGTGCTGTAGTTGTAGGAGATGTCTCAAAACGTCATCAGGAGTCCCGACTAAACCCGTAAATGTAAGAAAATGGAAGAAAATGCATATTTTAAGAACTTTTTTTTTTGCAAAAAAGTCGTAAGGGGGGACCCTTACAAAAAATTCAAAAATACGGACTTGCTTCAGCAGCACAATTCTGGTGCTGTAGTTGTAGGAGATGTCTCAAAACGTCATCAGGAGTCCCGACTAAACCCGTAAATGTAAGAAAATGGAAGAAAATGCATATTTTAAGAACTTTTTTTTTTGCAAAAAAGTCGTAAGGGGGGACCCTTACAAAAAATTCAAAAATACGGACTTGCTTCAGCAGCACAATTCTGGTGCTGTAGTTGTAGGAGATGTCTCAAAACGTCATCAGGAGTCCCGACTAAACCCGTAAATGTAAGAAAATGGAAGAAAATGCATATTTTAAGAACTTTTTTTTTTGCAAAAAAGTCGTAAGGGGGGACCCTTACAAAAAATTCAAAAATACGGACTTGCTTCAGCAGCACAATTCTGGTGCTGTAGTTGTAGGAGATGTCTCAAAACGTCATCAGGAGTCCCGACTAAACCCGTAAATGTAAGAAAATGGAAGAAAATGCATATTTTACGAAAAAAAAAGTTTGCCAAAAAGTCGTCAGGGGGGACCCTTACAAAAAATTCAAAAATATGGACTTGCTTCAGCAGCACAATTCTGGTGCTGTAGTTGTAGGAGATGTCTCAAAACGTCATCAGGAGTCCCGACAAAACCCGTAAATGTAAGAAAATGGAAGAAAATGCATATTTTAAGAACATTTTTTTTTGCAAAAAAGTCGTCAGGGGGGACCCTTACAAAAAATTCAAAAATACGGACTTGCTTCAGTAGCACAATTCTGGTGCTGTAGTTGTAGGAGATGTTTTAAAACGTCATCAGGAGTCCCGACAAAACCCGTAAATGTAAGAAAATGGAAGAAAATGCATATTTTAAGAACTTTTTTTTTTGCAAAAAAGTCGTAAGGGGGGACCCTTACAAAAAATTCAAAAAAACAGACTTGCTTCAGCAGCACAATTCTGGTGCTGTAGTTGTAGGAGATGTCTCAAAACGTCATCAGGAGTCCCGACTAAACCCGTAAATGTAAGAAAATGGAAGAAAATGCATATTTTAAGAACTTTTTTTTTTGCAAAAAAGTCGTAAGGGGGGACCCTTACAAAAAATTCAAAAAAACAGACTTGCTTCAGCAGCACAATTCTGGTGCTGTAGTTGTAGGAGATGTCTCAAAACGTCATCAGGAGTCCCGACTAAACCCGTAAATGTAAGAAAATGGAAGAAAATGCATATTTTACGAAAAAAAAAGTTTGCCAAAAAGTCGTCAGGGGGGACCCTTACAAAAAATTCAAAAATATGGACTTGCTTCAGCAGCACAATTCTGGTGCTGTAGTTGTAGGAGATGTCTTAAAACGTCATCAGGAGTCCCGACAAAACCCGTAAATGTAAGAAAATGGAAGAAAATGCATATTTTAAGAACATTTTTTTTTGCAAAAAAGTCGTAAGGGGGGACCCTTACAAAAAATTCAAAAAAACGGACCTGCTTCAGCAGCACAATTCTGGTGCTGTAGTTGTAGGAGATGTCTTAAAACGTCATCAGGAGTCCCGACAAAACCCGTAAATGTAAGAAAATGGAAGAAAATGCATATTTTAAGAACATTTTTTTTTGCAAAAAAGTCGTAAGGGGGGACCCTTACAAAAAATTCAAAAAAACAGACATGCTTCAGCAGCACAATTCTGGTGCTGTAGTTGTAGGAGATGTCTCAAAACGTCATCAGGAGTCCCGACTAAACCCGTAAATGTAAGAAAATGGAAGAAAATGCATATTTTACGGAAAAAAAAGTTTGCAAAAAAGTCGTCAGGGGGGACCCTTACAAAAAATTCAAAAATACGGACTTGCTTCAGCAGCACAATTCTGGTGCTGTAGTTGTAGGAGATGTTTTAAAACGTCATCAGGAGTCCCGACAAAACCCATAAATGTAAGAAAATGGAAGAAAATGCATATTTTAAGAACTTTTTTTTTTGCAAAAAAGTCGTAAGGGGGGACCCTTACAAAAAATTCAAAAAAACAGACATGCTTCAGCAGCACAATTCTGGTGCTGTAGTTGTAGGAGATGTCTCAAAACGTCATCAGGAGTCCCGACTAAACCCGTAAATGTAAGAAAATGGAAGAAAATGCATATTTTAAGAACTTTTTTTTTTGCAAAAAAGTCGTAAGGGGGGACCCTTACAAAAAATTCAAAAATACGGACTTGCTTCAGCAGCACAATTCTGGTGCTGTAGTTGTAGGAGATGTCTCAAAACGTCATCAGGAGTCCCGACTAAACCCGTAAATGTAAGAAAATTGAAGAAAATGCATATTTTAAGAACTTTTTTTTTTGCAAAAAAGTCGTAAGGGGGGACCCTTACAAAAAATTCAAAAATACGGACTTGCTTCAGCAGCACAATTCTGGTGCTGTAGTTGTAGGAGATGTCTCAAAACGTCATCAGGAGTCCCGACTAAACCCGTAAATGTAAGAAAATGGAAGAAAATGCATATTTTACGAAAAAAAAAGTTTGCCAAAAAGTCGTCAGGGGGGACCCTTACAAAAAATTCAAAAATATGGACTTGCTTCAGCAGCACAATTCTGGTGCTGTAGTTGTAGGAGATGTCTTAAAACGTCATCAGGAGTCCCGACAAAACCCGTAAATGTAAGAAAATGGAAGAAAATGCATATTTTAAGAACTTTTTTTTTGCAAAAAAGTCGTAAGGGGGGACCCTTACAAAAAATTCAAAAAAACAGACATGCTTCAGCAGCACAATTCTGGTGCTGTAGTTGTAGGAGATGTCTCAAAACGTCATCAGGAGTCCCGACTAAACCCGTAAATGTAAGAAAATGGAAGAAAATGCATATTTTAAGAACTTTTTTTTTTGCAAAAAAGTCGTAAGGGGGGACCCTTACAAAAAATTCAAAAATATGGACTTGCTTCAGCAGCACAATTCTGGTGCTGTAGTTGTAGGAGATGTCTCAAAACGTCATCAGGAGTCCCGACTAAACCCGTAAATGTAAGAAAATGGAAGAAAATGCATATTTTACGAAAAAAAAAGTTTGCCAAAAAGTCGTCAGGGGGGACCCTTACAAAAAATTCAAAAATATGGACTTGCTTCAGCAGCACAATTCTGGTGCTGTAGTTGTAGGAGATGTCTCAAAACGTCATCAGGAGTCCCGACAAAACCCGTAAATGTAAGAAAATGGAAGAAAATGCATATTTTAAGAACATTTTTTTTTGCAAAAAAGTCGTCAGGGGGGACCCTTACAAAAAATTCAAAAATACGGACTTGCTTCAGCAGCACAATTCTGGTGCTGTAGTTGTAGGAGATGTTTTAAAACGTCATCAGGAGTCCCGACAAAACCCGTAAATGTAAGAAAATGGAAGAAAATGCATATTTTAAGAACTTTTTTTTTTGCAAAAAAGTCGTAAGGGGGGACCCTTACAAAAAATTCAAAAAAACAGACTTGCTTCAGCAGCACAATTCTGGTGCTGTAGTTGTAGGAGATGTCTCAAAACGTCATCAGGAGTCCCGACTAAACCCGTAAATGTAAGAAAATGGAAGAAAATGCATATTTTAAGAACTTTTTTTTTTGCAAAAAAGTCGTAAGGGGGGACCCTTACAAAAAATTCAAAAAAACAGACTTGCTTCAGCAGCACAATTCTGGTGCTGTAGTTGTAGGAGATGTCTCAAAACGTCATCAGGAGTCCCGACTAAACCCGTAAATGTAAGAAAATGGAAGAAAATGCATATTTTACGAAAAAAAAAGTTTGCCAAAAAGTCGTCAGGGGGGACCCTTACAAAAAATTCAAAAATACGGACTTGCTTCAGCAGCACAATTCTGGTGCTGTAGTTGTAGGAGATGTCTTAAAACGTCATCAGGAGTCCCGACAAAACCCGTAAATGTAAGAAAATGGAAGAAAATGCATATTTTAAGAACATTTTTTTTTGCAAAAAAGTCGTAAGGGGGGACCCTTACAAAAAATTCAAAAAAACGGACCTGCTTCAGCAGCACAATTCTGGTGCTGTAGTTGTAGGAGATGTCTCAAAACGTCATCAGGAGTCCCGATTAAACCCGTAAATGTAAGAAAATGGAAGAAAATGCATATTTTACGAAAAAAAAAGTTTGCAAAAAAGTCGTCAGGGGGGACCCTTACAAAAAATTCAAAAATACGGACTTGCTTCAGCAGCACATTTCTGGTGCTGTAGTTGTTGGAGATGTCTCAAAACGTCATCAGGAGTCCCGACTAAACCCGTAAATGGAAGAAAATGGAAGAAAATGCATATTTTACGAAAAAAAAAGTTTGCCAAAAAGTCGTCAGGGGGGACCCTTACAAAAAATTCAAAAATACGGACTTGCTTCAGCAGCACAATTCTGGTGCTGTAGTTGTAGGAGATGTTTTAAAACGTCATCAGGAGTCCCGACAAAACCCGTAAATGTAAGAAAATGGAAGAAAATGCATATTTTAAGAACTTTTTTTTTTGCAAAAAAGTCGTAAGGGGGGACCCTTACAAAAAATTCAAAAAAACAGACTTGCTTCAGCAGCACAATTCTGGTGCTGTAGTTGTAGGAGATGTCTCAAAACGTCATCAGGAGTCCTGACTAAACCCGTAAATGTAAGAAAATGGAAGAAAATGCATATTTTAAGAACTTTTTTTTTGCAAAAAAGTCGTAAGGGGGGACCCTTACAAAAAATTCAAAAATACGGACTTGCTTCAGCAGCACAATTCTGGTGCTGTAGTTGTAGGAGATGTCTCAAAACGTCATCAGGAGTCCCGACTAAACCCGTAAATGTAAGAAAATGGAAGAAAATGCATATTTTACGAAAAAAAAAGTTTGCCAAAAAGTCGTCAGGGGGGACCCTTACAAAAAATTCAAAAATACGGACTTGCTTCAGCAGCACAATTCTGGTGCTGTAGTTGTAGGAGATGTTTTAAAACGTCATCAGGAGTCCCGACAAAACCCGTAAATGTAAGAAAATGGAAGAAAATGCATATTTTAAGAACTTTTTTTTTTGCAAAAAAGTCGTAAGGGGGGACCCTTACAAAAAATTCAAAAAAACAGACATGCTTCAGCAGCACAATTCTGGTGCTGTAGTTGTAGGAGATGTCTCAAAACGTCATCAGGAGTCCCGACTAAACCCGTAAATGTAAGAAAATGGAAGAAAATGCATATTTTAAGAACTTTTTTTTTTGCAAAAAAGTCGTAAGGGGGGACCCTTACAAAAAATTCAAAAATACGGACTTGCTTCAGCAGCACAATTCTGGTGCTGTAGTTGTAGGAGATGTCTCAAAACGTCATCAGGAGTCCCGACTAAACCCGTAAATGTAAGAAAATGGAAGAAAATGCATATTTTAAGAACTTTTTTTTTTGCAAAAAAGTCGTAAGGGGGGACCCTTACAAAAAATTCAAAAAAACAGACTTGCTTCAGCAGCACAATTCTGGTGCTGTAGTTGTAGGAGATGTCTTAAAACGTCATCAGGAGTCCCGACTAAACCCGTAAATGTAAGAAAATGGAAGAAAATGCATATTTTACGGAAAAAAAAGTTTGCCAAAAAGTCGTCAGGGGGGACCCTTACAAAAAATTCAAAAATACGGACTTGCTTCAGCAGCACAATTCTGGTGCTGTAGTTGTAGGAGATGTTTTAAAACGTCATCAGGAGTCCCGACAAAACCTCCAAATGGCAGAAAATGCTTTTTTTGGGAAAACTTTTTTCCACAAAAATTTTTTAAAAAAACAGACTTGCTTCAGCAGCACAATTCTGGTGCTGTAGTTGTAGGAGATGTCTCAAAACGTCATCAGGAGTCCCGGCAAAACCCGTAAATGTAAGAAAATGCATATTTTACGAAAAACATTTTTTGCTAAAATGTCGTCAGGGGGGACCCTTACAAAAAATTCAAAAAAACGGACCTGCTTCAGCAGCACAATTCTGGTGCTGTAGTTGTAGGAGATGTCTCAAAACGTCATCAGGAGTCCCGACAAAACCTCAAAATGGCAGAAAATGCTTTTTTTGGGAAAACTTTTTTCCACAAAAAAAAATTCAAAAAACAGACTTGCTTCAGCAGCACAATTCTGGTGCTGTAGTTGTAGGAGATGTCTCAAAACGTCATCAGGAGTCCCGATTAAACCCGTAAATGTAAGAAAATGGAAGAAAATGCATATTTTACGGAAAAAAAAGTTTGCAAAAAAGTCGTCAGGGGGGACCCTTACAAAAAATTCAAAAATACGGACTTGCTTCAGCAGCACAATTCTGGTGCTGTAGTTGTTGGAGATGTCTCAAAACGTCATCAGGAGTCCCGACTAAACCCGTAAATGGAAGAAAATGCATATTTTACGAAAAAAAAAGTTTGCAAAAAAGTCGTCAGGGGGGACCCTTACAAAAAATTCAAAAATACGGACTTGCTTCAGCAGCACAATTCTGGTGCTGTAGTTGTAGGAGATGTCTTAAAACGTCATCAGGAGTCCCGACAAAACCCGTAAATGGAAGAAAATGGAAGAAAATGCATATTTTAAGAACTTTTTTTTTTGCAAAAAAGTCGTAAGGGGGGACCCTTACAAAAAATTTAAAAAAACAGACTTGCTTCAGCAGCACAATTCTGGTGCTGTAGTTGTAGGAGATGTCTCAAAACGTCATCAGGAGTCCCGATTAAACCCGTAAATGTAAGAAAATTGATATTTTACGAAAAAAAAAGTTTGCAAAAAAGTCGTCAGGGGGGACCCTTACAAAAAATTCAAAAATACGGACTTGCTTCAGCAGCACAATTCTGGTGCTGTAGTTGTTGGAGATGTCTCAAAACGTCATCAGGAGTCCCGACAAAACCCGTAAATGGAAGAAAATGGAAGAAAATGCATATTTTAAGAACTTTTTTTTTTGCAAAAAAGTCGTAAGGGGGGACCCTTACAAAAAATTTAAAAAAACAGACTTGCTTCAGCAGCACAATTCTGGTGCTGTAGTTGTAGGAGATGTCTCAAAACGTCATCAGGAGTCCCGATTAAACCCGTAAATGTAAGAAAATTGATATTTTACGAAAAAAAAAGTTTGCAAAAAAGTCGTCAGGGGGGACCCTTACAAAAAATTCAAAAATACGGACTTGCTTCAGCAGCACAATTCTGGTGCTGTAGTTGTTGGAGATGTCTCAAAACGTCATCAGGAGTCCCGACTAAACCCGTAAATGGAAGAAAATGGAAGAAAATGCATATTTTACGAAAAAAAAAGTTTGCCAAAAAGTCGTCAGGGGGGACCCTTACAAAAAATTCAAAAATACGGACTTGCTTCAGCAGCACAATTCTGGTGCTGTAGTTGTAGGAGATGTTTTAAAACGTCATCAGGAGTCCCGACAAAACCCGTAAATGGAAGAAAATGGAAGAAAATGCATATTTTAAGAACTTTTTTTTTTGCAAAAAAGTCGTAAGGGGGGACCCTTACAAAAAATTCAAAAAAACAGACTTGCTTCAGCAGCACAATTCTGGTGCTGTAGTTGTAGGAGATGTCTCAAAACGTCATCAGGAGTCCCGACTAAACCCGTAAATGTAAGAAAATGGAAGAAAATGCATATTTTACGAAAAAAAAAGTTTGCAAAAAAGTCGTCAGGGGGGGCCCTTACAAAAAATTCAAAAATACGGACTTGCTTCAGCAGCACAATTCTGGTGCTGTAGTTGTAGGAGATGTCTCAAAACGTCATCAGGAGTCCCGACAAAACCCGTAAATGTAAGAAAATGGAAGAAAATGCATATTTTAAGAACTTTTTTTTTTGCAAAAAAGTCGTAAGGGGGGACCCTTACAAAAAATTCAAAAAAACAGACTTGCTTCAGCAGCACAATTCTGGTGCTGTAGTTGTAGGAGATGTCTCAAAACGTCATCAGGAGTCCCGACTAAACCCGTAAATGTAAGAAAATGGAAGAAAATGCATATTTTAAGAACTTTTTTTTTTGCAAAAAAGTCGTAAGGGGGGACCCTTACAAAAAATTCAAAAATACGGACTTGCTTCAGCAGCACAATTCTGGTGCTGTAGTTGTAGGAGATGTCTCAAAACGTCATCAGGAGTCCCGACTAAACCCGTAAATGTAAGAAAATGGAAGAAAATGCATATTTTAAGAACTTTTTTTTTTGCAAAAAAGTCGTAAGGGGGGACCCTTACAAAAAATTCAAAAATACGGACTTGCTTCAGCAGCACAATTCTGGTGCTGTAGTTGTAGGAGATGTCTCAAAACGTCATCAGGAGTCCCGACTAAACCCGTAAATGTAAGAAAATGGAAGAAAATGCATATTTTACGAAAAAAAAAGTTTGCCAAAAAGTCGTCAGGGGGGACCCTTACAAAAAATTCAAAAATACGGACTTGCTTCAGCAGCACAATTCTGGTGCTGTAGTTGTAGGAGATGTCTTAAAACGTCATCAGGAGTCCCGACAAAACCCGTAAATGTAAGAAAATGGAAGAAAATGCATATTTTAAGAACATTTTTTTTTGCAAAAAAGTCGTAAGGGGGGACCCTTACAAAAAATTCAAAAAAACGGACCTGCTTCAGCAGCACAATTCTGGTGCTGTAGTTGTAGGAGATGTCTCAAAACGTCATCAGGAGTCCCGATTAAACCCGTAAATGTAAGAAAATGGAAGAAAATGCATATTTTACGAAAAAAAAAGTTTGCAAAAAAGTCGTCAGGGGGGACCCTTACAAAAAATTCAAAAATACGGACTTGCTTCAGCAGCACATTTCTGGTGCTGTAGTTGTTGGAGATGTCTCAAAACGTCATCAGGAGTCCCGACTAAACCCGTAAATGGAAGAAAATGGAAGAAAATGCATATTTTACGAAAAAAAAAGTTTGCCAAAAAGTCGTCAGGGGGGACCCTTACAAAAAATTCAAAAATACGGACTTGCTTCAGCAGCACAATTCTGGTGCTGTAGTTGTAGGAGATGTTTTAAAACGTCATCAGGAGTCCCGACAAAACCCGTAAATGTAAGAAAATGGAAGAAAATGCATATTTTAAGAACTTTTTTTTTTGCAAAAAAGTCGTAAGGGGGGACCCTTACAAAAAATTCAAAAATACGGACTTGCTTCAGCAGCACAATTCTGGTGCTGTAGTTGTAGGAGATGTCTCAAAACGTCATCAGGAGTCCCGACTAAACCCGTAAATGTAAGAAAATGGAAGAAAATGCATATTTTAAGAACTTTTTTTTTTGCAAAAAAGTCGTAAGGGGGGACCCTTACAAAAAATTCAAAAAAACAGACTTGCTTCAGCAGCACAATTCTGGTGCTGTAGTTGTAGGAGATGTCTTAAAACGTCATCAGGAGTCCCGACTAAACCCGTAAATGTAAGAAAATGGAAGAAAATGCATATTTTACGGAAAAAAAAGTTTGCCAAAAAGTCGTCAGGGGGGACCCTTACAAAAAATTCAAAAATACGGACTTGCTTCAGCAGCACAATTCTGGTGCTGTAGTTGTAGGAGATGTTTTAAAACGTCATCAGGAGTCCCGACAAAACCTCAAAATGGCAGAAAATGCTTTTTTTGGGAAAACTTTTTTCCACAAAATTTTTTTAAAAAAACAGACTTGCTTCAGCAGCACAATTCTGGTGCTGTAGTTGTAGGAGATGTCTCAAAACGTCATCAGGAGTCCCGACTAAACCCGTAAATGTAAGAAAATGGAAGAAAATGCATATTTTAAGAACTTTTTTTTTTGCAAAAAAGTCGTAAGGGGGGACCCTTACAAAAAATTCAAAAATACGGACTTGCTTCAGCAGCACAATTCTGGTGCTGTAGTTGTAGGAGATGTCTCAAAACGTCATCAGGAGTCCCGACTAAACCCGTAAATGTAAGAAAATGGAAGAAAATGCATATTTTACGAAAAAAAAAGTTTGCCAAAAAGTCGTCAGGGGGGACCCTTACAAAAAATTCAAAAATATGGACTTGCTTCAGCAGCACAATTCTGGTGCTGTAGTTGTAGGAGATGTCTCAAAACGTCATCAGGAGTCCCGACAAAACCCGTAAATGTAAGAAAATGGAAGAAAATGCATATTTTAAGAACATTTTTTTTTGCAAAAAAGTCGTCAGGGGGGACCCTTACAAAAAATTCAAAAATACGGACTTGCTTCAGCAGCACAATTCTGGTGCTGTAGTTGTAGGAGATGTTTTAAAACGTCATCAGGAGTCCCGACAAAACCCGTAAATGTAAGAAAATGGAAGAAAATGCATATTTTAAGAACTTTTTTTTTTGCAAAAAAGTCGTAAGGGGGGACCCTTACAAAAAATTCAAAAAAACAGACTTGCTTCAGCAGCACAATTCTGGTGCTGTAGTTGTAGGAGATGTCTCAAAACGTCATCAGGAGTCCCGACAAAACCCGTAAATGTAAGAAAATGGAAGAAAATGCATATTTTAAGAACTTTTTTTTTTGCAAAAAAGTCGTAAGGGGGGACCCTTACAAAAAATTCAAAAAAACAGACTTGCTTCAGCAGCACAATTCTGGTGCTGTAGTTGTAGGAGATGTCTCAAAACGTCATCAGGAGTCCCGACTAAACCCGTAAATGTAAGAAAATGGAAGAAAATGCATATTTTAAGAACTTTTTTTTTTGCAAAAAAGTCGTAAGGGGGGACCCTTACAAAAAATTCAAAAATACGGACTTGCTTCAGCAGCACAATTCTGGTGCTGTAGTTGTAGGAGATGTCTCAAAACGTCATCAGGAGTCCCGACTAAACCCGTAAATGTAAGAAAATGGAAGAAAATGCATATTTTACGAAAAAAAAAGTTTGCCAAAAAGTCGTCAGGGGGGACCCTTACAAAAAATTCAAAAATACGGACTTGCTTCAGCAGCACAATTTTGGTGCTGTAGTTGTAGGAGATGTCTTAAAACGTCATCAGGAGTCCCGACAAAACCCGTAAATGTAAGAAAATGGAAGAAAATGCATATTTTAAGAACATTTTTTTTTGCAAAAAAGTCGTAAGGGGGGACCCTTACAAAAAATTCAAAAAAACAGACTTGCTTCAGAAGCACAATTCTGGTGCTGTAGTTGTTGGAGATGTCTCAAAACGTCATCAGGAGTCCCGACTAAACCCGTAAATGTAAGAAAATGGAAGAAAATGCATATTTTACGAAAAAAAAAGTTTGCAAAAAAGTCGTCAGGGGGGACCCTTACAAAAAATTCAAAAATACGGACTTGCTTCAGCAGCACAATTCTGGTGCTGTAGTTGTAGGAGATGTTTTAAAACGTCATCAGGAGTCCCGACAAAACCCATAAATGTAAGAAAATGGAAGAAAATGCATATTTTAAGAACTTTTTTTTTTGCAAAAAAGTCGTAAGGGGGGACCCTTACAAAAAATTCAAAAAAACAGACATGCTTCAGCAGCACAATTCTGGTGCTGTAGTTGTAGGAGATGTCTCAAAACGTCATCAGGAGTCCCGACTAAACCCGTAAATGTAAGAAAATGGAAGAAAATGCATATTTTAAGAACTTTTTTTTTTGCAAAAAAGTCGTAAGGGGGGACCCTTACAAAAAATTCAAAAATACGGACTTGCTTCAGCAGCACAATTCTGGTGCTGTAGTTGTAGGAGATGTCTCAAAACGTCATCAGGAGTCCCGACTAAACCCGTAAATGTAAGAAAATTGAAGAAAATGCATATTTTAAGAACTTTTTTTTTTGCAAAAAAGTCGTAAGGGGGGACCCTTACAAAAAATTCAAAAATACGGACTTGCTTCAGCAGCACAATTCTGGTGCTGTAGTTGTAGGAGATGTCTCAAAACGTCATCAGGAGTCCCGACTAAACCCGTAAATGTAAGAAAATGTAAGAAAATGCATATTTTACGAAAAAAAAAGTTTGCCAAAAAGTCGTCAGGGGGGACCCTTACAAAAAATTCAAAAATATGGACTTGCTTCAGCAGCACAATTCTGGTGCTGTAGTTGTAGGAGATGTCTTAAAACGTCATCAGGAGTCCCGACAAAACCCGTAAATGTAAGAAAATGGAAGAAAATGCATATTTTAAGAACTTTTTTTTTGCAAAAAAGTCGTAAGGGGGGACCCTTACAAAAAATTCAAAAAAACGGACCTGCTTCAGCAGCACAATTCTGGTGCTGTAGTTGTAGGAGATGTCTCAAAACGTCATCAGGAGTCCCGATTAAACCCGTAAATGTAAGAAAATGGAAGAAAATGCATATTTTACGAAAAAAAAAGTTTGCCAAAAAGTCGTCAGGGGGGACCCTTACAAAAAATTCAAAAATACGGACTTGCTTCAGCAGCACAATTTTGGTGCTGTAGTTGTAGGAGATGTCTTAAAACGTCATCAGGAGTCCCGACAAAACCCGTAAATGTAAGAAAATGGAAGAAAATGCATATTTTAAGAACATTTTTTTTTGCAAAAAAGTCGTAAGGGGGGACCCTTACAAAAAATTCAAAAAAACAGACTTGCTTCAGCAGCACAATTCTGGTGCTGTAGTTGTTGGAGATGTCTCAAAACGTCATCAGGAGTCCCGACTAAACCCGTAAATGTAAGAAAATGGAAGAAAATGCATATTTTACGAAAAAAAAAGTTTGCAAAAAAGTCGTCAGGGGGGACCCTTACAAAAAATTCAAAAATACGGACTTGCTTCAGCAGCACAATTCTGGTGCTGTAGTTGTAGGAGATGTCTCAAAACGTCATCAGGAGTCCCGACTAAACCCGTAAATGTAAGAAAATGGAAGAAAATGCATATTTTAAGAACTTTTTTTTTTGCAAAAAAGTCGTAAGGGGGGACCCTTACAAAAAATTCAAAAATACGGACTTGCTTCAGCAGCACAATTCTGGTGCTGTAGTTGTAGGAGATGTCTCAAAACGTCATCAGGAGTCCCGACTAAACCCGTAAATGTAAGAAAATGGAAGAAAATGCATATTTTACGAAAAAAAAAGTTTGCCAAAAAGTCGTCAGGGGGGACCCTTACAAAAAATTCAAAAATATGGACTTGCTTCAGCAGCACAATTCTGGTGCTGTAGTTGTAGGAGATGTCTCAAAACGTCATCAGGAGTCCCGACAAAACCCGTAAATGTAAGAAAATGGAAGAAAATGCATATTTTAAGAACATTTTTTTTTGCAAAAAAGTCGTCAGGGGGGACCCTTACAAAAAATTCAAAAATACGGACTTGCTTCAGTAGCACAATTCTGGTGCTGTAGTTGTAGGAGATGTTTTAAAACGTCATCAGGAGTCCCGACAAAACCCGTAAATGTAAGAAAATGGAAGAAAATGCATATTTTAAGAACTTTTTTTTTTGCAAAAAAGTCGTAAGGGGGGACCCTTACAAAAAATTCAAAAAAACAGACTTGCTTCAGCAGCACAATTCTGGTGCTGTAGTTGTAGGAGATGTCTCAAAACGTCATCAGGAGTCCCGACTAAACCCGTAAATGTAAGAAAATGGAAGAAAATGCATATTTTAAGAACTTTTTTTTTTGCAAAAAAGTCGTAAGGGGGGACCCTTACAAAAAATTCAAAAAAACAGACTTGCTTCAGCAGCACAATTCTGGTGCTGTAGTTGTAGGAGATGTCTCAAAACGTCATCAGGAGTCCCGACTAAACCCGTAAATGTAAGAAAATGGAAGAAAATGCATATTTTACGAAAAAAAAAGTTTGCCAAAAAGTCGTCAGGGGGGACCCTTACAAAAAATTCAAAAATATGGACTTGCTTCAGCAGCACAATTCTGGTGCTGTAGTTGTAGGAGATGTCTTAAAACGTCATCAGGAGTCCCGACAAAACCCGTAAATGTAAGAAAATGGAAGAAAATGCATATTTTAAGAACATTTTTTTTTGCAAAAAAGTCGTAAGGGGGGACCCTTACAAAAAATTCAAAAAAACGGACCTGCTTCAGCAGCACAATTCTGGTGCTGTAGTTGTAGGAGATGTCTTAAAACGTCATCAGGAGTCCCGACAAAACCCGTAAATGTAAGAAAATGGAAGAAAATGCATATTTTAAGAACATTTTTTTTTGCAAAAAAGTCGTAAGGGGGGACCCTTACAAAAAATTCAAAAAAACAGACATGCTTCAGCAGCACAATTCTGGTGCTGTAGTTGTAGGAGATGTCTCAAAACGTCATCAGGAGTCCCGACTAAACCCGTAAATGTAAGAAAATGGAAGAAAATGCATATTTTACGGAAAAAAAAGTTTGCAAAAAAGTCGTCAGGGGGGACCCTTACAAAAAATTCAAAAATACGGACTTGCTTCAGCAGCACAATTCTGGTGCTGTAGTTGTAGGAGATGTTTTAAAACGTCATCAGGAGTCCCGACAAAACCCATAAATGTAAGAAAATGGAAGAAAATGCATATTTTAAGAACTTTTTTTTTTGCAAAAAAGTCGTAAGGGGGGACCCTTACAAAAAATTCAAAAAAACAGACATGCTTCAGCAGCACAATTCTGGTGCTGTAGTTGTAGGAGATGTCTCAAAACGTCATCAGGAGTCCCGACTAAACCCGTAAATGTAAGAAAATGGAAGAAAATGCATATTTTAAGAACTTTTTTTTTTGCAAAAAAGTCGTAAGGGGGGACCCTTACAAAAAATTCAAAAATACGGACTTGCTTCAGCAGCACAATTCTGGTGCTGTAGTTGTAGGAGATGTCTCAAAACGTCATCAGGAGTCCCGACTAAACCCGTAAATGTAAGAAAATTGAAGAAAATGCATATTTTAAGAACTTTTTTTTTTGCAAAAAAGTCGTAAGGGGGGACCCTTACAAAAAATTCAAAAATACGGACTTGCTTCAGCAGCACAATTCTGGTGCTGTAGTTGTAGGAGATGTCTCAAAACGTCATCAGGAGTCCCGACTAAACCCGTAAATGTAAGAAAATGGAAGAAAATGCATATTTTAAGAACTTTTTTTTTGCAAAAAAGTCGTAAGGGGGGACCCTTACAAAAAATTCAAAAAAACAGACATGCTTCAGCAGCACAATTCTGGTGCTGTAGTTGTAGGAGATGTCTCAAAACGTCATCAGGAGTCCCGACTAAACCCGTAAATGTAAGAAAATGGAAGAAAATGCATATTTTAAGAACTTTTTTTTTTGCAAAAAAGTCGTAAGGGGGGACCCTTACAAAAAATTCAAAAATATGGACTTGCTTCAGCAGCACAATTCTGGTGCTGTAGTTGTAGGAGATGTCTCAAAACGTCATCAGGAGTCCCGACTAAACCCGTAAATGTAAGAAAATGGAAGAAAATGCATATTTTACGAAAAAAAAAGTTTGCCAAAAAGTCGTCAGGGGGGACCCTTACAAAAAATTCAAAAATATGGACTTGCTTCAGCAGCACAATTCTGGTGCTGTAGTTGTAGGAGATGTCTCAAAACGTCATCAGGAGTCCCGACAAAACCCGTAAATGTAAGAAAATGGAAGAAAATGCATATTTTAAGAACATTTTTTTTTGCAAAAAAGTCGTCAGGGGGGACCCTTACAAAAAATTCAAAAATACGGACTTGCTTCAGCAGCACAATTCTGGTGCTGTAGTTGTAGGAGATGTTTTAAAACGTCATCAGGAGTCCCGACAAAACCCGTAAATGTAAGAAAATGGAAGAAAATGCATATTTTAAGAACTTTTTTTTTTGCAAAAAAGTCGTAAGGGGGGACCCTTACAAAAAATTCAAAAAAACAGACTTGCTTCAGCAGCACAATTCTGGTGCTGTAGTTGTAGGAGATGTCTCAAAACGTCATCAGGAGTCCCGACTAAACCCGTAAATGTAAGAAAATGGAAGAAAATGCATATTTTAAGAACTTTTTTTTTTGCAAAAAAGTCGTAAGGGGGGACCCTTACAAAAAATTCAAAAAAACAGACTTGCTTCAGCAGCACAATTCTGGTGCTGTAGTTGTAGGAGATGTCTCAAAACGTCATCAGGAGTCCCGACTAAACCCGTAAATGTAAGAAAATGGAAGAAAATGCATATTTTACGAAAAAAAAAGTTTGCCAAAAAGTCGTCAGGGGGGACCCTTACAAAAAATTCAAAAATACGGACTTGCTTCAGCAGCACAATTCTGGTGCTGTAGTTGTAGGAGATGTCTTAAAACGTCATCAGGAGTCCCGACAAAACCCGTAAATGTAAGAAAATGGAAGAAAATGCATATTTTAAGAACATTTTTTTTTGCAAAAAAGTCGTAAGGGGGGACCCTTACAAAAAATTCAAAAAAACGGACCTGCTTCAGCAGCACAATTCTGGTGCTGTAGTTGTAGGAGATGTCTCAAAACGTCATCAGGAGTCCCGATTAAACCCGTAAATGTAAGAAAATGGAAGAAAATGCATATTTTACGAAAAAAAAAGTTTGCAAAAAAGTCGTCAGGGGGGACCCTTACAAAAAATTCAAAAATACGGACTTGCTTCAGCAGCACATTTCTGGTGCTGTAGTTGTTGGAGATGTCTCAAAACGTCATCAGGAGTCCCGACTAAACCCGTAAATGTAAGAAAATGGAAGAAAATGCATATTTTACGAAAAAAAAAGTTTGCCAAAAAGTCGTCAGGGGGGACCCTTACAAAAAATTCAAAAATACGGACTTGCTTCAGCAGCACAATTTTGGTGCTGTAGTTGTAGGAGATGTCTTAAAACGTCATCAGGAGTCCCGACAAAACCCGTAAATGTAAGAAAATGGAAGAAAATGCATATTTTAAGAACATTTTTTTTTGCAAAAAAGTCGTAAGGGGGGACCCTTACAAAAAATTCAAAAAAACAGACTTGCTTCAGCAGCACAATTCTGGTGCTGTAGTTGTTGGAGATGTCTCAAAACGTCATCAGGAGTCCCGACTAAACCCGTAAATGTAAGAAAATGGAAGAAAATGCATATTTTACGAAAAAAAAAGTTTGCAAAAAAGTCGTCAGGGGGGACCCTTACAAAAAATTCAAAAATACGGACTTGCTTCAGCAGCACAATTCTGGTGCTGTAGTTGTAGGAGATGTTTTAAAACGTCATCAGGAGTCCCGACAAAACCCATAAATGTAAGAAAATGGAAGAAAATGCATATTTTAAGAACTTTTTTTTTTGCAAAAAAGTCGTAAGGGGGGACCCTTACAAAAAATTCAAAAAAACAGACATGCTTCAGCAGCACAATTCTGGTGCTGTAGTTGTAGGAGATGTCTCAAAACGTCATCAGGAGTCCCGACTAAACCCGTAAATGTAAGAAAATGGAAGAAAATGCATATTTTAAGAACTTTTTTTTTTGCAAAAAAGTCGTAAGGGGGGACCCTTACAAAAAATTCAAAAATACGGACTTGCTTCAGCAGCACAATTCTGGTGCTGTAGTTGTAGGAGATGTCTCAAAACGTCATCAGGAGTCCCGACTAAACCCGTAAATGTAAGAAAATGTAAGAAAATGCATATTTTACGAAAAAAAAAGTTTGCCAAAAAGTCGTCAGGGGGGACCCTTACAAAAAATTCAAAAATATGGACTTGCTTCAGCAGCACAATTCTGGTGCTGTAGTTGTAGGAGATGTCTTAAAACGTCATCAGGAGTCCCGACAAAACCCGTAAATGTAAGAAAATGGAAGAAAATGCATATTTTAAGAACTTTTTTTTTGCAAAAAAGTCGTAAGGGGGGACCCTTACAAAAAATTCAAAAAAACGGACCTGCTTCAGCAGCACAATTCTGGTGCTGTAGTTGTAGGAGATGTCTCAAAACGTCATCAGGAGTCCCGATTAAACCCGTAAATGTAAGAAAATGGAAGAAAATGCATATTTTACGAAAAAAAAAGTTTGCCAAAAAGTCGTCAGGGGGGACCCTTACAAAAAATTCAAAAATACGGACTTGCTTCAGCAGCACAATTTTGGTGCTGTAGTTGTAGGAGATGTCTTAAAACGTCATCAGGAGTCCCGACAAAACCCGTAAATGTAAGAAAATGGAAGAAAATGCATATTTTAAGAACATTTTTTTTTGCAAAAAAGTCGTAAGGGGGGACCCTTACAAAAAATTCAAAAAAACAGACTTGCTTCAGCAGCACAATTCTGGTGCTGTAGTTGTTGGAGATGTCTCAAAACGTCATCAGGAGTCCCGACTAAACCCGTAAATGTAAGAAAATGGAAGAAAATGCATATTTTACGAAAAAAAAAGTTTGCAAAAAAGTCGTCAGGGGGGACCCTTACAAAAAATTCAAAAATACGGACTTGCTTCAGCAGCACAATTCTGGTGCTGTAGTTGTAGGAGATGTCTCAAAACGTCATCAGGAGTCCCGACTAAACCCGTAAATGTAAGAAAATGGAAGAAAATGCATATTTTAAGAACTTTTTTTTTTGCAAAAAAGTCGTAAGGGGGGACCCTTACAAAAAATTCAAAAATACGGACTTGCTTCAGCAGCACAATTCTGGTGCTGTAGTTGTAGGAGATGTCTCAAAACGTCATCAGGAGTCCCGACTAAACCCGTAAATGTAAGAAAATGGAAGAAAATGCATATTTTACGAAAAAAAAAGTTTGCCAAAAAGTCGTCAGGGGGGACCCTTACAAAAAATTCAAAAATATGGACTTGCTTCAGCAGCACAATTCTGGTGCTGTAGTTGTAGGAGATGTCTCAAAACGTCATCAGGAGTCCCGACAAAACCCGTAAATGTAAGAAAATGGAAGAAAATGCATATTTTAAGAACATTTTTTTTTGCAAAAAAGTCGTCAGGGGGGACCCTTACAAAAAATTCAAAAATACGGACTTGCTTCAGTAGCACAATTCTGGTGCTGTAGTTGTAGGAGATGTTTTAAAACGTCATCAGGAGTCCCGACAAAACCCGTAAATGTAAGAAAATGGAAGAAAATGCATATTTTAAGAACTTTTTTTTTTGCAAAAAAGTCGTAAGGGGGGACCCTTACAAAAAATTAAAAAAAACAGACTTGCTTCAGCAGCACAATTCTGGTGCTGTAGTTGTAGGAGATGTCTCAAAACGTCATCAGGAGTCCCGACTAAACCCGTAAATGTAAGAAAATGGAAGAAAATGCATATTTTAAGAACTTTTTTTTTTGCAAAAAAGTCGTAAGGGGGGACCCTTACAAAAAATTCAAAAAAACAGACTTGCTTCAGCAGCACAATTCTGGTGCTGTAGTTGTAGGAGATGTCTCAAAACGTCATCAGGAGTCCCGACTAAACCCGTAAATGTAAGAAAATGGAAGAAAATGCATATTTTACGAAAAAAAAAGTTTGCCAAAAAGTCGTCAGGGGGGACCCTTACAAAAAATTCAAAAATATGGACTTGCTTCAGCAGCACAATTCTGGTGCTGTAGTTGTAGGAGATGTCTTAAAACGTCATCAGGAGTCCCGACAAAACCCGTAAATGTAAGAAAATGGAAGAAAATGCATATTTTAAGAACATTTTTTTTTGCAAAAAAGTCGTAAGGGGGGACCCTTACAAAAAATTCAAAAAAACGGACCTGCTTCAGCAGCACAATTCTGGTGCTGTAGTTGTAGGAGATGTCTTAAAACGTCATCAGGAGTCCCGACAAAACCCGTAAATGTAAGAAAATGGAAGAAAATGCATATTTTAAGAACATTTTTTTTTGCAAAAAAGTCGTAAGGGGGGACCCTTACAAAAAATTCAAAAAAACAGACATGCTTCAGCAGCACAATTCTGGTGCTGTAGTTGTAGGAGATGTCTCAAAACGTCATCAGGAGTCCCGACTAAACCCGTAAATGTAAGAAAATGGAAGAAAATGCATATTTTACGGAAAAAAAAGTTTGCAAAAAAGTCGTCAGGGGGGACCCTTACAAAAAATTCAAAAATACGGACTTGCTTCAGCAGCACAATTCTGGTGCTGTAGTTGTAGGAGATGTTTTAAAACGTCATCAGGAGTCCCGACAAAACCCATAAATGTAAGAAAATGGAAGAAAATGCATATTTTAAGAACTTTTTTTTTTGCAAAAAAGTCGTAAGGGGGGACCCTTACAAAAAATTCAAAAAAACAGACATGCTTCAGCAGCACAATTCTGGTGCTGTAGTTGTAGGAGATGTCTCAAAACGTCATCAGGAGTCCCGACTAAACCCGTAAATGTAAGAAAATGGAAGAAAATGCATATTTTAAGAACTTTTTTTTTTGCAAAAAAGTCGTAAGGGGGGACCCTTACAAAAAATTCAAAAATACGGACTTGCTTCAGCAGCACAATTCTGGTGCTGTAGTTGTAGGAGATGTCTCAAAACGTCATCAGGAGTCCCGACTAAACCCGTAAATGTAAGAAAATTGAAGAAAATGCATATTTTAAGAACTTTTTTTTTTGCAAAAAAGTCGTAAGGGGGGACCCTTACAAAAAATTCAAAAATACGGACTTGCTTCAGCAGCACAATTCTGGTGCTGTAGTTGTAGGAGATGTCTCAAAACGTCATCAGGAGTCCCGACTAAACCCGTAAATGTAAGAAAATGGAAGAAAATGCATATTTTACGAAAAAAAAAGTTTGCCAAAAAGTCGTCAGGGGGGACCCTTACAAAAAATTCAAAAATATGGACTTGCTTCAGCAGCACAATTCTGGTGCTGTAGTTGTAGGAGATGTCTTAAAACGTCATCAGGAGTCCCGACAAAACCCGTAAATGTAAGAAAATGGAAGAAAATGCATATTTTAAGAACTTTTTTTTTGCAAAAAAGTCGTAAGGGGGGACCCTTACAAAAAATTCAAAAAAACAGACATGCTTCAGCAGCACAATTCTGGTGCTGTAGTTGTAGGAGATGTCTCAAAACGTCATCAGGAGTCCCGACTAAACCCGTAAATGTAAGAAAATGGAAGAAAATGCATATTTTAAGAACTTTTTTTTTTGCAAAAAAGTCGTAAGGGGGGACCCTTACAAAAAATTCAAAAAAACAGACTTGCTTCAGCAGCACAATTCTGGTGCTGTAGTTGTAGGAGATGTCTCAAAACGTCATCAGGAGTCCCGACTAAACCCGTAAATGTAAGAAAATGGAAGAAAATGCATATTTTACGAAAAAAAAAGTTTGCCAAAAAGTCGTCAGGGGGGACCCTTACAAAAAATTCAAAAATACGGACTTGCTTCAGCAGCACAATTCTGGTGCTGTAGTTGTAGGAGATGTCTTAAAACGTCATCAGGAGTCCCGACAAAACCCGTAAATGTAAGAAAATGGAAGAAAATGCATATTTTAAGAACATTTTTTTTTGCAAAAAAGTCGTAAGGGGGGACCCTTACAAAAAATTCAAAAAAACGGACCTGCTTCAGCAGCACAATTCTGGTGCTGTAGTTGTAGGAGATGTCTCAAAACGTCATCAGGAGTCCCGATTAAACCCGTAAATGTAAGAAAATGGAAGAAAATGCATATTTTACGAAAAAAAAAGTTTGCAAAAAAGTCGTCAGGGGGGACCCTTACAAAAAATTCAAAAATACGGACTTGCTTCAGCAGCACATTTCTGGTGCTGTAGTTGTTGGAGATGTCTCAAAACGTCATCAGGAGTCCCGACTAAACCCGTAAATGGAAGAAAATGGAAGAAAATGCATATTTTACGAAAAAAAAAGTTTGCCAAAAAGTCGTCAGGGGGGACCCTTACAAAAAATTCAAAAATACGGACTTGCTTCAGCAGCACAATTCTGGTGCTGTAGTTGTAGGAGATGTTTTAAAACGTCATCAGGAGTCCCGACAAAACCCGTAAATGTAAGAAAATGGAAGAAAATGCATATTTTAAGAACTTTTTTTTTTGCAAAAAAGTCGTAAGGGGGGACCCTTACAAAAAATTCAAAAAAACAGACTTGCTTCAGCAGCACAATTCTGGTGCTGTAGTTGTAGGAGATGTCTCAAAACGTCATCAGGAGTCCTGACTAAACCCGTAAATGTAAGAAAATGGAAGAAAATGCATATTTTAAGAACTTTTTTTTTGCAAAAAAGTCGTAAGGGGGGACCCTTACAAAAAATTCAAAAATACGGACTTGCTTCAGCAGCACAATTCTGGTGCTGTAGTTGTAGGAGATGTCTCAAAACGTCATCAGGAGTCCCGACTAAACCCGTAAATGTAAGAAAATGGAAGAAAATGCATATTTTACGAAAAAAAAAGTTTGCCAAAAAGTCGTCAGGGGGGACCCTTACAAAAAATTCAAAAATACGGACTTGCTTCAGCAGCACAATTCTGGTGCTGTAGTTGTAGGAGATGTTTTAAAACGTCATCAGGAGTCCCGACAAAACCCGTAAATGTAAGAAAATGGAAGAAAATGCATATTTTAAGAACTTTTTTTTTTGCAAAAAAGTCGTAAGGGGGGACCCTTACAAAAAATTCAAAAATACGGACTTGCTTCAGCAGCACAATTCTGGTGCTGTAGTTGTAGGAGATGTCTCAAAACGTCATCAGGAGTCCCGACTAAACCCGTAAATGTAAGAAAATGGAAGAAAATGCATATTTTAAGAACTTTTTTTTTTGCAAAAAAGTCGTAAGGGGGGACCCTTACAAAAAATTCAAAAAAACAGACTTGCTTCAGCAGCACAATTCTGGTGCTGTAGTTGTAGGAGATGTCTTAAAACGTCATCAGGAGTCCCGACTAAACCCGTAAATGTAAGAAAATGGAAGAAAATGCATATTTTACGGAAAAAAAAGTTTGCCAAAAAGTCGTCAGGGGGGACCCTTACAAAAAATTCAAAAATACGGACTTGCTTCAGCAGCACAATTCTGGTGCTGTAGTTGTAGGAGATGTTTTAAAACGTCATCAGGAGTCCCGACAAAACCTCAAAATGGCAGAAAATGCTTTTTTTGGGAAAACTTTTTTCCACAAAATTTTTTAAAAAAAACAGACTTGCTTCAGCAGCACAATTCTGGTGCTGTAGTTGTAGGAGATGTCTCAAAACGTCATCAGGAGTCCCGGCAAAACCCGTAAATGTAAGAAAATGCATATTTTACGAAAAACATTTTTTGCTAAAATGTCGTCAGGGGGGACCCTTACAAAAAATTCAAAAAAACGGACCTGCTTCAGCAGCACAATTCTGGTGCTGTAGTTGTAGGAGATGTCTCAAAACGTCATCAGGAGTCCCGACAAAACCTCAAAATGGCAGAAAATGCTTTTTTTGGGAAAACTTTTTTCCACAAAAAAAAATTCAAAAAACAGACTTGCTTCAGCAGCACAATTCTGGTGCTGTAGTTGTAGGAGATGTCTTAAAACGTCATCAGGAGTCCCGACTAAACCCGTAAATGTAAGAAAATGGAAGAAAATGCATATTTTAAGAACTTTTTTTTTTGCAAAAAAGTCGTAAGGGGGGACCCTTACAAAAAATTCAAAAAAACAGACTTGCTTCAGCAGCACAATTCTGGTGCTGTAGTTGTAGGAGATGTCTTAAAACGTCATCAGGAGTCCCGACTAAACCTGTAAATGTAAGAAAATGGAAGAAAATGCATATTTTACGAAAAAAAAAGTTTGCCAAAAAGTCGTCAGGGGGGACCCTTACAAAAAATTAAAAAATACGGACTTGCTTCAGCAGCACAATTCTGGTGCTGTAGTTGTAGGAGATGTTTTAAAACGTCATCAGGAGTCCCGACAAAACCCGTAAATGTAAGAAAATGGAAGAAAATGCATATTTTAAGAACTTTTTTTTTTTTCAAAAAAGTCGTAAGGGGGGACCCTTACAAAAAATTCAAAAAAACAGACTTGCTTCAGCAGCACAATTCTGGTACTGTAGTTGTAGGAGATGTTTTAAAACGTCATCAGGAGTCCCGACAAAACCCGTAAATGTAAGAAAATGGAAGAAAATGCATATTTTAAGAACTTTTTTTTTTGCAAAAAAGTCGTAAGGGGGGACCCTTACAAAAAATTCAAAAAAACAGACTTGCTTCAACAGCACAATTCTGGTGCTGTAGTTGTAGGAGATGTCTTAAAACGTCATCAGGAGTCCCGACTAAACCCGTAAATGTAAGAAAATGGAAGAAAATGCATATTTTAAGAACTTTTTTTTTTGAAAAAAAGTCGTAAGGGGACCCTTACAAAAAATTCAAAAAAACAGACTTGCTTCAGCAGCACAATTCTGGTGCTGTAGTTGTAGGAGATGTCTTAAAACGTCATCAGGAGTCCCGACTAAACCCGTAAATGTAAGAAAATGGAAGAAAATGCATATTTTACGAAAAAAAAAGTTTGCCAAAAAGTCGTCAGGGGGGACCCTTACAAAAAGTTCAAAAATACGGACTTGCTACAGCAGCACAATTCTGGTGCTGTAGTTGTAGGAGATGTTTTAAAACGTCATCAGGAGTCCCGACAAAACCCGTAAATGGAAGAAAATGGAAGAAAATGCATATTTTAAGAACTTTTTTTTTGCAAAAAAGTCGTCAGGGGGGACCCTTACAAAAAATTTAAAAAAACAGACTTGCTTCAACAGCACAATTCTGGTGCTGTAGTTGTTGGAGATGTCTCAAAACGTCATCAGGAGTCCCGACTAAACCCGTAAATGTAAGAAAATGGAAGAAAATGCATATTTTAAGAACTTTTTTTTTTGCAAAAAAGTCGTAAGGGGGGACCCTTACAAAAAATTCAAAAAAACAGACTTGCTTCAGCAGCACAATTCTGGTGCTGTAGTTGTAGGAGATGTCTCAAAACGTCATCAGGAGTCCCGATTAAACCCGTAAATGTAAGAAAATGGATATTTTACGAAAAAAAAAAGTTTGCAAAAAAGTCGTCAGGGGGGACCCTTACAAAAAATTCAAAAAAACAGACTTGCTTCAGCAGCACAATTCTGGTGCTGTAGTTGTAGGAGATGTTTTAAAACGTCATCAGGAGTCCCGACTAAACCCGTAAATGTAAGAAAATGGAAGAAAATGCATATTTTACGAAAAAAAAAGTTTGCAAAAAAGTCGTCAGGGGGGACCCTTACAAAAAATTCAAAAATACGGATTTGCTTCAGCAGCACAATTCTGGTGCTGTAGTTGTTGGAGATGTCTCAAAACGTCATCAGGAGTCCCGACTAAACCCGTAAATGGAAGAAAATGGAAGAAAATGCATATTTTACGAAAAAAAAAGTTTGCAAAAAAGTCGTCAGGGGGGACCCTTACAAAAAATTCAAAAAAACGGACCTGCTTCAGCAGCACAATTCTGGTGCTGTAGTTGTTGGAGATGTCTCAAAACGTCATCAGGAGTCCCGACAAAACCTCAAAATGGCAGAAAATGCTTTTTTTGGGAAAACTTTTTTCCACAAAAAAAAATTCAAAAAACAGACTTGCTTCAGCAGCACAATTCTGGTACTGTAGTTGTTGGAGATGTCTCAAAACGTCATCAGGAGTCCCGACAAAACCCGTAAATGTAAGAAAATGGAAGAAAATGCATATTTTAAGAACTTTTTTTTTTGCAAAAAAGTCGTAAGGGGGGACCCTTACAAAAAATTCAAAAAAACGGACCTGCTTCAGCAGCACAATTCTGGTGCTGTAGTTGTTGGAGATGTCTCAAAACGTCATCAGGAGTCCCGACAAAACCTCAAAATGGCAGAAAATGCTTTTTTTGGGAAAACTTTTTTCCACAAAAAAAAATTCAAAAAACAGACTTGCTTCAGCAGCACAATTCTGGTGCTGTAGTTGTAGGAGATGTCTCAAAACGTCATCAGGAGTCCCGACTAAACCCGTAAATGTAAGAAAATGCATATTTTACGAAAAACATTTTTTGCTAAAATGTCGTAAGGGGGGACCCTTACAAAAAATTCAAAAAAACAGACTTGCTTCAGCAGCACAATTCTGGTGCTGTAGTTGTAGGAGATGTCTCAAAACGTCATCAGGAGTCCCGATTAAACCCGTAAATGTAAGAAAATGGATATTTTACGAAAAAAAAAAGTTTGCAAAAAATTCGTCAGGGGGGACCCTTACAAAAAATTCAAAAAAACAGACTTGCTTCAGCAGCACCATTCTGGTGCTGTAGTTGTTGGAGATGTTTTAAAACGTCATCAGGAGTCCCGACTAAACCCGTAAATGTAAGAAAATGGAAGAAAATGCATATTTTAAGAACTTTTTTTTTTGCAAAAAAGTCGTAAGGGGGGACCCTTCCAAAAAATTCAAAAAAACGGACCTGCTTCAGCAGCACAATTCTGGTGCTGTAGTTGTAGGAGATGTCTCAAAACGTCATCAGGAGTCCCGATTAAACCCGTAAATGTAAGAAAATGGATATTTTACGGAAAAAAAAAGTTTGCAAAAAAGTCGTCAGGGGGGACCCTTACAAAAAATTCAAAAAAACAGACTTGCTTCAGCAGCACAATTCTGGTGCTGTAGTTGTTGGAGATGTCTTAAAACGTCATCAGGAGTCCCGACTAAACCCGTAAATGTAAGAAAATGGAAGAAAATGCATATTTTACGAAAAAAAAAGTTTGCAAAAAAGTCGTCAGGGGGGACCCTTACAAAAAATTCAAAAATACGGATTTGCTTCAGCAGCACAATTCTGGTGCTGTAGTTGTAGGAGATGTCTCAAAACGTCATCAGGAGTCCCGACAAAACCTCAAAATGGCAGAAAATGCTTTTTTTGGGAAAACTTTTTTCCACAAAAAAAAATTCAAAAAACAGACTTGCTTCAGCAGCACAATTCTGGTACTGTAGTTGTAGGAGATGTTTTAAAACGTCATCAGGAGTCCCGGCAAAACCCGTAAATGTAAGAAAATGCATATTTTACGAAAAACATTTTTTGCTAAAATGTCGTAAGGGGGCAGGCACCCTTACAAAAAATTCAAAAAAACGGACCTGCTTCAGCAGCACAATTCTGGTGCTGTAGTTGTTGGAGATGTCTCAAAACGTCATCAGGAGTCCCGATTAAACCCGTAAATGTAAGAAAATGGAAGAAAATGCATATTTTAAGAAAAAAAAATTTTGCAAAAAAGTCGTAAGGGGGGACCCTTACAAAAAATTCAAAAAAACGGACCTGCTTCAGCAGCACAATTCTGGTGCTGTAGTTGTAGGAGATGTCTCAAAACGTCATCAGGAGTCCCGATTAAACCCGTAAATGTAAGAAAATGGAAGAAAATGCATATTTTACGAAAAAAAAAGTTTGCAAAAAAGTCGTCAGGGGGGACCCTTACAAAAAATTCAAAAATACGGATTTGCTTCAGCAGCACAATTCTGGTGCTGTAGTTGTTGGAGATGTCTCAAAACGTCATCAGGAGTCCCGACTAAACCCGTAAATGGAAGAAAATGGAAGAAAATGCATATTTTACGAAAAAAAAAGTTTGCCAAAAAGTCGTCAGGGGGGACCCTTACAAAAAATTCAAAAATACGGACTTGCTTCAGCAGCACAATTCTGGTGCTGTAGTTGTAGGAGATGTTTTAAAACGTCATCAGGAGTCCCGACAAAACCCGTAAATGGAAGAAAATGGAAGAAAATGCATATTTTAAGAACTTTTTTTTTTGCAAAAAAGTCGTAAGGGGGGACCCTTACAAAAAATTCAAAAAAACAGACTTGCTTCAGCAGCACAATTCTGGTGCTGTAGTTGTAGGAGATGTCTCAAAACGTCATCAGGAGTCCCGACTAAACCCGTAAATGTAAGAAAATGGAAGAAAATGCATATTTTACGAAAAAAAAAGTTTGCAAAAAAGTCGTCAGGGGGGGCCCTTACAAAAAATTCAAAAATACGGACTTGCTTCAGCAGCACAATTCTGGTGCTGTAGTTGTAGGAGATGTCTCAAAACGTCATCAGGAGTCCCGACAAAACCCGTAAATGTAAGAAAATGGAAGAAAATGCATATTTTAAGAACTTTTTTTTTTGCAAAAAAGTCGTAAGGGGGGACCCTTACAAAAAATTCAAAAAAACAGACTTGCTTCAGCAGCACAATTCTGGTGCTGTAGTTGTAGGAGATGTCTCAAAACGTCATCAGGAGTCCTGACTAAACCCGTAAATGTAAGAAAATGGAAGAAAATGCATATTTTAAGAACTTTTTTTTTGCAAAAAAGTCGTAAGGGGGGACCCTTACAAAAAATTCAAAAATACGGACTTGCTTCAGCAGCACAATTCTGGTGCTGTAGTTGTAGGAGATGTCTCAAAACGTCATCAGGAGTCCCGACTAAACCCGTAAATGTAAGAAAATGGAAGAAAATGCATATTTTACGAAAAAAAAAGTTTGCCAAAAAGTCGTCAGGGGGGACCCTTACAAAAAATTCAAAAATACGGACTTGCTTCAGCAGCACAATTCTGGTGCTGTAGTTGTAGGAGATGTTTTAAAACGTCATCAGGAGTCCCGACAAAACCCGTAAATGTAAGAAAATGGAAGAAAATGCATATTTTAAGAACTTTTTTTTTTGCAAAAAAGTCGTAAGGGGGGACCCTTACAAAAAATTCAAAAAAACAGACATGCTTCAGCAGCACAATTCTGGTGCTGTAGTTGTAGGAGATGTCTCAAAACGTCATCAGGAGTCCCGACTAAACCCGTAAATGTAAGAAAATGGAAGAAAATGCATATTTTAAGAACTTTTTTTTTTGCAAAAAAGTCGTAAGGGGGGACCCTTACAAAAAATTCAAAAATACGGACTTGCTTCAGCAGCACAATTCTGGTGCTGTAGTTGTAGGAGATGTCTCAAAACGTCATCAGGAGTCCCGACTAAACCCGTAAATGTAAGAAAATGGAAGAAAATGCATATTTTAAGAACTTTTTTTTTTGCAAAAAAACAGACTTGCTTCAGCAGCACAATTCTGGTGCTGTAGTTGTAGGAGATGTCTTAAAACGTCATCAGGAGTCCCGACTAAACCCGTAAATGTAAGAAAATGGAAGAAAATGCATATTTTACGGAAAAAAAAGTTTGCCAAAAAGTCGTCAGGGGGGACCCTTACAAAAAATTCAAAAATACGGACTTGCTTCAGCAGCACAATTCTGGTGCTGTAGTTGTAGGAGATGTTTTAAAACGTCATCAGGAGTCCCGACAAAACCTCCAAATGGCAGAAAATGCTTTTTTTGGGAAAACTTTTTTCCACAAAAATTTTTTAAAAAAACAGACTTGCTTCAGCAGCACAATTCTGGTGCTGTAGTTGTAGGAGATGTCTCAAAACGTCATCAGGAGTCCCGGCAAAACCCGTAAATGTAAGAAAATGCATATTTTACGAAAAACATTTTTTGCTAAAATGTCGTCAGGGGGGACCCTTACAAAAAATTCAAAAAAACGGACCTGCTTCAGCAGCACAATTCTGGTGCTGTAGTTGTAGGAGATGTCTCAAAACGTCATCAGGAGTCCCGACAAAACCTCAAAATGGCAGAAAATGCTTTTTTTGGGAAAACTTTTTTCCACAAAAAAAAATTCAAAAAACAGACTTGCTTCAGCAGCACAATTCTGGTGCTGTAGTTGTAGGAGATGTCTCAAAACGTCATCAGGAGTCCCGATTAAACCCGTAAATGTAAGAAAATGGAAGAAAATGCATATTTTACGGAAAAAAAAGTTTGCAAAAAAGTCGTCAGGGGGGACCCTTACAAAAAATTCAAAAATACGGACTTGCTTCAGCAGCACAATTCTGGTGCTGTAGTTGTTGGAGATGTCTCAAAACGTCATCAGGAGTCCCGACTAAACCCGTAAATGGAAGAAAATGCATATTTTACGAAAAAAAAAGTTTGCAAAAAAGTCGTCAGGGGGGACCCTTACAAAAAATTCAAAAATACGGACTTGCTTCAGCAGCACAATTCTGGTGCTGTAGTTGTAGGAGATGTCTTAAAACGTCATCAGGAGTCCCGACAAAACCCGTAAATGGAAGAAAATGGAAGAAAATGCATATTTTAAGAACTTTTTTTTTTGCAAAAAAGTCGTAAGGGGGGACCCTTACAAAAAATTTAAAAAAACAGACTTGCTTCAGCAGCACAATTCTGGTGCTGTAGTTGTAGGAGATGTCTCAAAACGTCATCAGGAGTCCCGATTAAACCCGTAAATGTAAGAAAATTGATATTTTACGAAAAAAAAAGTTTGCAAAAAAGTCGTCAGGGGGGACCCTTACAAAAAATTCAAAAATACGGACTTGCTTCAGCAGCACAATTCTGGTGCTGTAGTTGTTGGAGATGTCTCAAAACGTCATCAGGAGTCCCGACAAAACCCGTAAATGGAAGAAAATGGAAGAAAATGCATATTTTAAGAACTTTTTTTTTTGCAAAAAAGTCGTAAGGGGGGACCCTTACAAAAAATTTAAAAAAACAGACTTGCTTCAGCAGCACAATTCTGGTGCTGTAGTTGTAAGAGATGTCTCAAAACGTCATCAGGAGTCCCGATTAAACCCGTAAATGTAAGAAAATTGATATTTTACGAAAAAAAAAGTTTGCAAAAAAGTCGTCAGGGGGGACCCTTACAAAAAATTCAAAAATACGGACTTGCTTCAGCAGCACAATTCTGGTGCTGTAGTTGTTGGAGATGTCTCAAAACGTCATCAGGAGTCCCGACTAAACCCGTAAATGGAAGAAAATGGAAGAAAATGCATATTTTACGAAAAAAAAAGTTTGCCAAAAAGTCGTCAGGGGGGACCCTTACAAAAAATTCAAAAATACGGACTTGCTTCAGCAGCACAATTCTGGTGCTGTAGTTGTAGGAGATGTTTTAAAACGTCATCAGGAGTCCCGACAAAACCCGTAAATGTAAGAAAATGGAAGAAAATGCATATTTTAAGAACTTTTTTTTTTGCAAAAAAGTCGTAAGGGGGGACCCTTACAAAAAATTCAAAAAAACAGACTTGCTTCAGCAGCACAATTCTGGTGCTGTAGTTGTAGGAGATGTCTCAAAACGTCATCAGGAGTCCCGACTAAACCCGTAAATGTAAGAAAATGGAAGAAAATGCATATTTTAAGAACTTTTTTTTTTGCAAAAAAGTCGTAAGGGGGGACCCTTACAAAAAATTCAAAAATACGGACTTGCTTCAGCAGCACAATTCTGGTGCTGTAGTTGTAGGAGATGTCTCAAAACGTCATCAGGAGTCCCGACTAAACCCGTAAATGTAAGAAAATGGAAGAAAATGCATATTTTACGAAAAAAAAAGTTTGCCAAAAAGTCGTCAGGGGGGACCCTTACAAAAAATTCAAAAATACGGACTTGCTTCAGCAGCACATTTCTGGTGCTGTAGTTGTTGGAGATGTCTCAAAACGTCATCAGGAGTCCCGACTAAACCCGTAAATGGAAGAAAATGGAAGAAAATGCATATTTTACGAAAAAAAAAGTTTGCCAAAAAGTCGTCAGGGGGGACCCTTACAAAAAATTCAAAAATACGGACTTGCTTCAGCAGCACAATTCTGGTGCTGTAGTTGTAGGAGATGTTTTAAAACGTCATCAGGAGTCCCGACAAAACCCGTAAATGTAAGAAAATGGAAGAAAATGCATATTTTAAGAACTTTTTTTTTGCAAAAAAGTCGTAAGGGGGGACCCTTACAAAAACTTCAAAAATACGGACTTGCTTCAGCAGCACAATTCTGGTGCTGTAGTTGTAGGAGATGTCTGAAAACGTCATCAGGAGTCCCGACTAAACCCGTAAATGTAAGAAAATGGAAGAAAATGCATATTTTACGAAAAAAAAAGTTTGCCAAAAAGTCGTCAGGGGGGACCCTTACAAAAAATTCAAAAATACGGACTTGCTTCAGCAGCACAATTCTGGTGCTGTAGTTGTAGGAGATGTTTTAAAACGTCATCAGGAGTCCCGACAAAACCCGTAAATGTAAGAAAATGGAAGAAAATGCATATTTTAAGAACTTTTTTTTTTGCAAAAAAGTCGTAAGGGGGGACCCTTACAAAAAATTCAAAAATACGGACTTGCTTCAGCAGCACAATTCTGGTGCTGTAGTTGTAGGAGATGTCTCAAAACGTCATCAGGAGTCCCGACTAAACCCGTAAATGTAAGAAAATGGAAGAAAATGCATATTTTAAGAACTTTTTTTTTTGCAAAAAAGTCGTAAGGGGGGACCCTTACAAAAAATTCAAAAAAACAGACTTGCTTCAGCAGCACAATTCTGGTGCTGTAGTTGTAGGAGATGTCTTAAAACGTCATCAGGAGTCCCGACTAAACCCGTAAATGTAAGAAAATGGAAGAAAATGCATATTTTACGGAAAAAAAAGTTTGCCAAAAAGTCGTCAGGGGGGACCCTTACAAAAAATTCAAAAATACGGACTTGCTTCAGCAGCACAATTCTGGTGCTGTAGTTGTAGGAGATGTTTTAAAACGTCATCAGGAGTCCCGACAAAACCTCAAAATGGCAGAAAATGCTTTTTTTGGGAAAACTTTTTTCCACAAAAATTTTTTAAAAAAACAGACTTGCTTCAGCAGCACAATTCTGGTGCTGTAGTTGTAGGAGATGTCTCAAAACGTCATCAGGAGTCCCGGCAAAACCCGTAAATGTAAGAAAATGCATATTTTACGAAAAACATTTTTTGCTAAAATGTCGTCAGGGGGGACCCTTACAAAAAATTCAAAAAAACGGACCTGCTTCAGCAGCACAATTCTGGTGCTGTAGTTGTAGGAGATGTCTCAAAACGTCATCAGGAGTCCCGACAAAACCTCAAAATGGCAGAAAATGCTTTTTTTGGGAAAACTTTTTTCCACAAAAAAAAATTCAAAAAACAGACTTGCTTCAGCAGCACAATTCTGGTGCTGTAGTTGTAGGAGATGTCTTAAAACGTCATCAGGAGTCCCGACTAAACCCGTAAATGTAAGAAAATGGAAGAAAATGCATATTTTAAGAACTTTTTTTTTTGCAAAAAAGTCGTAAGGGGGGACCCTTACAAAAAATTCAAAAAAACAGACTTGCTTCAGCAGCACAATTCTGGTGCTGTAGTTGTAGGAGATGTCTTAAAACGTCATCAGGAGTCCCGACTAAACCTGTAAATGTAAGAAAATGGAAGAAAATGCATATTTTACGAAAAAAAAAGTTTGCCAAAAAGTCGTCAGGGGGGACCCTTACAAAAAATTAAAAAATACGGACTTGCTTCAGCAGCACAATTCTGGTGCTGTAGTTGTAGGAGATGTTTTAAAACGTCATCAGGAGTCCCGACAAAACCCGTAAATGTAAGAAAATGGAAGAAAATGCATATTTTAAGAACTTTTTTTTTTTTCAAAAAAGTCGTAAGGGGGGACCCTTACAAAAAATTCAAAAAAACAGACTTGCTTCAGCAGCACAATTCTGGTACTGTAGTTGTAGGAGATGTTTTAAAACGTCATCAGGAGTCCCGACAAAACCCGTAAATGTAAGAAAATGGAAGAAAATGCATATTTTAAGAACTTTTTTTTTTGCAAAAAAGTCGTCAGGGGGGGCCCTTACAAAAAATTCAAAAAAACAGACTTGCTTCAACAGCACAATTCTGGTGCTGTAGTTGTAGGAGATGTCTTAAAACGTCATCAGGAGTCCCGACTAAACCCGTAAATGTAAGAAAATGGAAGAAAATGCATATTTTAAGAACTTTTTTTTTTGAAAAAAAGTCGTAAGGGGACCCTTACAAAAAATTCAAAAAAACAGACTTGCTTCAGCAGCACAATTCTGGTGCTGTAGTTGTAGGAGATGTCTTAAAACGTCATCAGGAGTCCCGACTAAACCCGTAAATGTAAGAAAATGGAAGAAAATGCATATTTTACGAAAAAAAAAGTTTGCCAAAAAGTCGTCAGGGGGGACCCTTACAAAAAGTTCAAAAATACGGACTTGCTACAGCAGCACAATTCTGGTGCTGTAGTTGTAGGAGATGTTTTAAAACGTCATCAGGAGTCCCGACTAAACCCGTAAATGGAAGAAAATGGAAGAAAATGCATATTTTAAGAACTTTTTTTTTTGCAAAAAAGTCGTAAGGGGGGACCCTTACAAAAAATTCAAAAAAACAGACTTGCTTCAGCAGCACAATTCTGGTGCTGTAGTTGTAGGAGATGTCTCAAAACGTCATCAGGAGTCCCGATTAAACCCGTAAATGTAAGAAAATGGATATTTTACGAAAAAAAAAAGTTTGCAAAAAAGTCGTCAGGGGGGACCCTTACAAAAAATTCAAAAAAACAGACTTGCTTCAGCAGCACAATTTTGGTGCTGTAGTTGTTGGAGATGTCTCAAAACGTCATCAGGAGTCCCGACTAAACCCGTAAATGGAAGAAAATGGAAGAAAATGCATATTTTAAGAACTTTTTTTTTTGCAAAAAAGTCGTAAGGGGGGACCCTTACAAAAAATTCAAAAAAACAGACTTGCTTCAGCAGCACAATTCTGGTGCTGTAGTTGTAGGAGATGTCTCAAAACGTCATCAGGAGTCCCGATTAAACCCGTAAATGTAAGAAAATGGATATTTTACGAAAAAAAAAAGTTTGCAAAAAAGTCGTCAGGGGGGACCCTTACAAAAAATTCAAAAAAACAGACTTGCTTCAGCAGCACAATTCTGGTGCTGTAGTTGTAGGAGATGTTTTAAAACGTCATCAGGAGTCCCGACTAAACCCGTAAATGTAAGAAAATGGAAGAAAATGCATATTTTACGAAAAAAAAAGTTTGCAAAAAAGTCGTCAGGGGGGACCCTTACAAAAAATTCAAAAATACGGATTTGCTTCAGCAGCACAATTCTGGTGCTGTAGTTGTTGGAGATGTCTCAAAACGTCATCAGGAGTCCCGACTAAACCCGTAAATGGAAGAAAATGGAAGAAAATGCATATTTTACGAAAAAAAAAGTTTGCAAAAAAGTCGTCAGGGGGGACCCTTACAAAAAATTCAAAAATACGGATTTGCTTCAGCAGCACAATTCTGGTGCTGTAGTTGTAGGAGATGTCTCAAAACGTCATCAGGAGTCCCGACAAAACCTCAAAATGGCAGAAAATGCTTTTTTTGGGAAAACTTTTTTCCACAAAAAAAAATTCAAAAAACAGACTTGCTTCAGCAGCACAATTCTGGTGCTGTAGTTGTAGGAGATGTCTCAAACCGTCATCAGGAGTCCTGACTAAACCCGTAAATGTAAGAAAATGGAAGAAAATGCATATTTTACGAAAAAAAAGTTTGCCAAAAAGTCGTCAGGGGGGACCCTTACAAAAAATTCAAAAAAACGGACCTGCTTCAGCAGCACAATTCTGGTGCTGTAGTTGTTGGAGATGTCTCAAAACGTCATCAGGAGTCCCGACAAAACCTCAAAATGGCAGAAAATGCTTTTTTTGGGAAAACTTTTTTCCACAAAAAAAAATTCAAAAAACAGACTTGCTTCAGCAGCACAATTCTGGTACTGTAGTTGTTGGAGATGTCTCAAAACGTCATCAGGAGTCCCGACAAAACCCGTAAATGTAAGAAAATGGAAGAAAATGCATATTTTAAGAACATTTTTTTTTGCAAAAAAGTCGTAAGGGGGGACCCTTACAAAAAATTCAAAAAAACGGACCTGCTTCAGCAGCACAATTCTGGTGCTGTAGTTGTTGGAGATGTCTCAAAACGTCATCAGGAGTCCCGACAAAACCTCAAAATGGCAGAAAATGCTTTTTTTGGGAAAACTTTTTTCCACAAAAAAAAATTCAAAAAACAGACTTGCTTCAGCAGCACAATTCTGGTGCTGTAGTTGTAGGAGATGTCTCAAAACGTCATCAGGAGTCCCGACTAAACCCGTAAATGTAAGAAAATGCATATTTTACGAAAAACATTTTTTGCTAAAATGTCGTAAGGGGGGACCCTTACAAAAAATTCAAAAAAACGGACCTGCTTCAGCAGCACAATTCTGGTGCTGTAGTTGTAGGAGATGTCTCAAAACTTCATCAGGAGTCCCGATTAAACCCGTAAATGGAAGAAAATGGATATTTTACGAAAAAAAAAGTTTGCAAAAAAGTCGTAAGGGGGGACCCTTACAAAAAATTCAAAAATACGGACTTGCTTCAGCAGCACAATTCTGGTGCTGTAGTTGTAGGAGATGTCTCAAAACGTCATCAGGAGTCCCGATTAAACCCGTAAATGTAAGAAAATGGATATTTTACGAAAAAAAAAAGTTTGCAAAAAATTCGTCAGGGGGGACCCTTACAAAAAATTCAAAAAAACAGACTTGCTTCAGCAGCACAATTCTGGTGCTGTAGTTGTTGGAGATGTTTTAAAACGTCATCAGGAGTCCCGACAAAACCCGTAAATGTAAGAAAATGGAAGAAAATGCATATTTTAAGAACTTTTTTTTTTTGCAAAAAAGTCGTAAGGGGGGACCCTTACAAAAAATTCAAAAAAACAGACTTGCTTCAACAGCACAATTCTGGTGCTGTAGTTGTAGGAGATGTCTTAAAACGTCATCAGGAGTCCCGACTAAACCCGTAAATGTAAGAAAATGGAAGAAAATGCATATTTTAAGAACTTTTTTTTTTGCAAAAAAGTCGTAAGGGGGGACCCTTCCAAAAAATTCAAAAAAACGGACCTGCTTCAGCAGCACAATTCTGGTGCTGTAGTTGTAGGAGATGTCTCAAAACGTCATCAGGAGTCCCGATTAAACCCGTAAATGTAAGAAAATGGATATTTTACGGAAAAAAAAAGTTTGCAAAAAAGTCGTCAGGGGGGACCCTTACAAAAAATTCAAAAAAACAGACTTGCTTCAGCAGCACAATTCTGGTGCTGTAGTTGTTGGAGATGTCTTAAAACGTCATCAGGAGTCCCGACTAAACCCGTAAATGTAAGAAAATGGAAGAAAATGCATATTTTACGAAAAAAAAAGTTTGCAAAAAAGTCGTCAGGGGGGACCCTTACAAAAAATTCAAAAATACGGATTTGCTTCAGCAGCACAATTCTGGTGCTGTAGTTGTAGGAGATGTCTCAAAACGTCATCAGGAGTCCCGACAAAACCTCAAAATGGCAGAAAATGCTTTTTTTGGGAAAACTTTTTTCCACAAAAAAAAATTCAAAAAACAGACTTGCTTCAGCAGCACAATTCTGGTACTGTAGTTGTAGGAGATGTTTTAAAACGTCATCAGGAGTCCCGGCAAAACCCGTAAATGTAAGAAAATGCATATTTTACGAAAAACATTTTTTGCTAAAATGTCGTAAGGGGGCAGGCACCCTTACAAAAAATTCAAAAAAACGGACCTGCTTCAGCAGCACAATTCTGGTGCTGTAGTTGTTGGAGATGTCTCAAAACGTCATCAGGAGTCCCGATTAAACCCGTAAATGTAAGAAAATGGAAGAAAATGCATATTTTAAGAAAAAAATTTTTTGCAAAAAAGTCGTAAGGGGGGACCCTTACAAAAAATTCAAAAAAACGGACCTGCTTCAGCAGCACAATTCTGGTGCTGTAGTTGTAGGAGATGTCTCAAAACGTCATCAGGAGTCCCGATTAAACCCGTAAATGTAAGAAAATGGAAGAAAATGCATATTTTACGAAAAAAAAAGTTTGCAAAAAAGTCGTCAGGGGGGACCCTTACAAAAAATTCAAAAATACGGATTTGCTTCAGCAGCACAATTCTGGTGCTGTAGTTGTTGGAGATGTCTCAAAACGTCATCAGGAGTCCCGACTAAACCCGTAAATGGAAGAAAATGGAAGAAAATGCATATTTTACGAAAAAAAAAGTTTGCAAAAAAGTCGTAAGGGGGGACCCTTATAAAAAATTCAAAAATACGGACTTGCTTCAGCAGCACAATTCTGGTGCTGTAGTTGTTGGAGATGTTTTAAAACGTCATCAGGAGTCCCGACAAAACCCGTAAATGTAAGAAAATGGAAGAAAATGCATATTTTAAGAACTTTTTTTTTTTGCAAAAAAGTCGTAAGGGGGGACCCTTACAAAAAATTCAAAAAAACAGACTTGCTTCAACAGCACAATTCTGGTGCTGTAGTTGTAGGAGATGTCTTAAAACGTCATCAGGAGTCCCGACTAAACCCGTAAATGTAAGAAAATGGAAGAAAATGCATATTTTAAGAACTTTTTTTTTTGCAAAAAAGTCGTAAGGGGGGACCCTTACAAAAAATTCAAAAAAACGGACCTGCTTCAGCAGCACAATTCTGGTGCTGTAGTTGTTGGAGATGTCTCAAAACGTCATCAGGAGTCCCGACTAAACCCGTAAATGTAAGAAAATGGAAGAAAATGCATATTTTACGAAAAAAAAAGTTTGCCAAAAAGTCGTCAGGGGGGACCCTTACAAAAAATTCAAAAATACGGACTTGCTTCAGCAGCACAATTCTGGTGCTGTAGTTGTAGGAAATGTCTTAAAACGTCATCAGGAGTCCCGACAAAACCCGTAAATGTAAGAAAATGGAAGAAAATGCATATTTTAAGAAAAAAAAATTTTGCAAAAAAGTCGTCAGGGGGGACCCTTACAAAAAATTCAAAAAAACGGACCTGCTTCAGCAGCACAATTCTGGTGCTGTAGTTGTAGGAGATGTCTCAAAACGTCATCAGGAGTCCCGACAAAACCTCAAAATGGCAGAAAATGCTTTTTTTGGGAAAACTTTTTTCCACAAAAAAAATTTCAAAAAACAGACTCGCTTCAGCAGCACAATTCTGGTGCTGTAGTTGTAGGAGATGTCTCAAAACGTCATCAGGAGTCCCGACTAAACCCGTAAATGGAAGAAAATGGAAGAAAATGCATATTTTACGAAAAAAAAAGTTTGCAAAAAAGTCGTCAGGGGGGACCCTTATAAAAAATTCAAAAATACGGACTTGCTTCAGCAGCACAATTCTGGTGCTGTAGTTGTAGGAGATGTCTCAAAACGTCATCAGGAGTCCCGACAAAACCTCAAAATGGCAGAAAATGCTTTTTTTGGGAAAACTTTTTTCCACAAAAAAAAATTCAAAAAACAGACTTGCTTCAGCAGCACAATTCTGGTGCTGTAGTTGTAGGAGATGTCTCAAAACGTCATCAGGAGTCCCGACAAAACCCGTAAATGTAAGAAAATGGAAGAAAATGCATATTTTAAGAACATTTTTTTTTGCAAAAAAGTCGTAAGGGGGGACCCTTACAAAAAATTCGAAAAAACGGACCTGCTTCAGCAGCACAATTCTGGTGCTGTAGTTGTTGGAGATGTCTCAAAACGTCATCAGGAGTCCCGACAAAACCTCAAAATGGCAGAAAATGCTTTTTTTGGGAAAACTTTTTTCCACAAAAAAAAATTCAAAAAACAGACTTGCTTCAGCAGCACAATTCTGGTGCTGTAGTTGTAGGAGATGTCTCAAACCGTCATCAGGAGTCCTGACTAAACCCGTAAATGTAAGAAAATGGAAGAAAATGCATATTTTACGAAAAAAAAGTTTGCCAAAAAGTCGTCAGGGGGGACCCTTACAAAAAATTCAAAAATACGGACTTGCTTCAGCAGCACAATTCTGGTGCTGTAGTTGTAGGAGATGTCTTAAAACGTCATCAGGAGTCCCGACAAAACCCGTAAATGTAAGAAAATGGAAGAAAATGCATATTTTAAGAACATTTTTTTTTGCAAAAAAGTCGTAAGGGGGGACCCTTACAAAAAATTCGAAAAAACGGACCTGCTTCAGCAGCACAATTCTGGTGCTGTAGTTGTTGGAGATGTCTCAAAACGTCATCAGGAGTCCCGACAAAACCTCAAAATGGCAGAAAATGCTTTTTTTGGGAAAACTTTTTTCCACAAAAAAAAATTCAAAAAACAGACTTGCTTCAGCAGCACAATTCTGGTGCTGTAGTTGTAGGAGATGTCTCAAAACGTCATCAGGAGTCCCGGCAAAACCCGTAAATGTAAGAAAATGCATATTTTACGAAAAACATTTTTTGCTAAAATGTCGTAAGGGGGGACCCTTACAAAAAATTCAAAAAAACGGACCTGCTTCAGCAGCACAATTCTGGTGCTGTAGTTGTTGGAGATGTCTCAAAACGTCATCAGGAGTCCCGACTAAACCCGTAAATGTAAGAAAATGGAAGAAAATGCATATTTTAAGAAAAAAAAATTTTGCAAAAAAGTCGTAAGGGGGGACCCTTACAAAAAATTCAAAAAAACGGACCTGCTTCAGCAGCACAATTCTGGTGCTGTAGTTGTAGGAGATGTCTCAAAACGTCATCAGGAGTCCCGACAAAACCTCAAAATGGCAGAAAATGCTTTTTTTGGGAAAACTTTTTTCCACAAAAAAAAATTCAAAAAACAGACTCGCTTCAGCGGCACAATTCTGGTGCTGTAGTTGTAGGAGATGTCTTAAAACGTCATCAGGAGTCCCGATTAAACCCGTAAATGTAATAAAATGCATATTTTACGAAAAAAAAAGTTTGCAAAAAAGTCGTCAGGGGGGACCCTTACAAAAAATTCAAAAAAACAGACTTGCTTCAGCAGCACAATTCTGGTGCTGTAGTTGTAGGAGATGTCTCAAAACGTCATCAGGAGTCCCGACAAAACCTGAAAATGCTTTTTTTGGGAAAACTTTTTTCCACAAAAAAAAATTCAAAAAACAGACTTGCTTCAGCGGCACAATTCTGGTGCTGTAGTTGTAGGAGATGTCTCAAAACGTCATCAGGAGTCCCGGCAAAACCCGTAAATGTAAGAAAATGCATATTTTACGAAAAACATTTTTTGCTAAAATGTCGTAAGGGGGGACCCTTACAAAAAATTCAAAAAAACGGACCTGCTTCAGCAGCACAATTCTGGTGCTGTAGTTGTAGGAGATGTCTCAAAACTTCATCAGGAGTCCCGATTAAACCCGTAAATGTAAGAAAATGGATATTTTACGAAAAAAAAAAGTTTGCAAAAAATTCGTCAGGGGGGACCCTTACAAAAAATTCAAAAAAACAGACTTGCTTCAGCAGCACAATTCTGGTGCTGTAGTTGTTGGAGATGTTTTAAAACGTCATCAGGAGTCCCGACAAAACCCGTAAATGTAAGAAAATGGAAGAAAATGCATATTTTAAGAACTTTTTTTTTTGCAAAAAAGTCGTAAGGGGGGACCCTTACAAAAAATTCAAAAAAACAGACTTGCTTCAACAGCACAATTCTGGTGCTGTAGTTGTTGGAGATGTCTCAAAACGTCATCAGGAGTCCCGACTAAACCCGTAAATGTAAGAAAATGGAAGAAAATGCATATTTTACGAAAAAAAAAGTTTGCCAAAAAGTCGTCAGGGGGGACCCTTACAAAAAATTCAAAAATACGGACTTGCTTCAGCAGCACAATTCTGGTGCTGTAGTTGTAGGAGATGTCTTAAAACGTCATCAGGAGTCCCGACAAAACCCGTAAATGTAAGAAAATGGAAGAAAATGCATATTTTAAGAAAAAAAAATTTTGCAAAAAAGTCGTAAGGGGGGACCCTTACAAAAAATTCAAAAAAACGGACCTGCTTCAGCAGCACAATTCTGGTGCTGTAGTTGTAGGAGATGTCTCAAAACGTCATCAGGAGTCCCGACAAAACCTCAAAATGGCAGAAAATGCTTTTTTTGGGAAAACTTTTTTCCACAAAAAAAAATTCAAAAAACAGACTCGCTTCAGCAGCACAATTCTGGTGCTGTAGTTGTAGGAGATGTCTCAAAACGTCATTAGGAGAGGATCTCTGACTAGGTTTTTGTCATAGATTCCTAAAACCAGCAGAGTACTCTTGTAAAATAGGGGATCTTAAACTAAGTTTGTGTCATAGATTCCCAGAAACAGCAGAGTACTCCTGTAAAATAGAGGATCTTTGACTAAGTTTGTCATAAATTTCTAAAACCTGCAGAGCATTCCTGTAGAGGATCTTTGACTGGGTTTTTCGTGTAGATTACTAGAAACAGCAGAGCACACATGTAAAATAGAAGATCTTTGACAAAGTTTTTGTCATAGATTCCCTAAAAACAACAGAGTACTCCTGTCAAATAGAGGATCTTTGACTAAGTGTTTGTCATACATTTCTAAAACCAGCAGAGCACTCCTGTCAAATAGAAGATGTTTGACTAAGTTTGTGTCATTAGATTCCTAAAAACAGCAGAGCACTCCTGTAAAATAGAGGATCTCTGACTAGGTTTTTCGTGTAGATTTCTAGAAACAGCAGAGCACACATGTAAAATAGAAGATCTTTGACTAAGTTTTTGTCATAGATTCCTAGAAACAGCAGAGCTCTCCTGTCAAATAGAGGATCTTTGACTAAGTTGTTGTCATAGATTCCTAAAAACAGCAGAGTACTCCTGTAAAATAGAGGATCTTTGACTAATTTTTTCCTTTAGATTCCTACAAATAGCAGAGCACACATGTACAATAGAGGATCTTTGACTTAAGTTTTTTTTTTTCACAGATTCCTAAAAACAACAGAGCAGTCCTGTCATAAATTCCTAAAAACAACAGAGCACCCCTGTCAAATACATGACATTAGGCCAGGTTTTTGCTGTAAACGCCTAAAAAAAACAGCAGAGCTCGCCTGTCAAATACAGGATCTTTGACTAAGTTTTTGCTCTAAATTTCTAAAAAAACAACAACAACAGAGCATTCCTGTCAAATACAGGATCATTGCCTTAACATATGGCCTCTGTTTTATTTGTAGACTTCGGGACTTAGCATGTTACATATGTTAGCGTGTAGCATATTATTGCATGTGGCATATGTTAGCATTTTAAAGTAACTAAAGGTTACTTTAGTTGTCTTGGAACAAGCAATTTGAAGAACTGGTAACATTCGTGTGGATCCAGACTCAGACCGCCTCGTTTTCAAGCTGTAATTCTTGCCGTTGCTCCAAAAAGCAAAGATGGCGTTTTCAAAAGCACCCGAGCAGGAAAGCCGACATTAGCTTGAGAGAAGGTGACTGTCACTCGCCCCCCCCGCAGGCCATCGAGTGCATCACGCAGGGCCGTGAGCTGGAGAGACCACGTACCTGTCCCAAGGAGGTGTACCTGCTGATGCAGGGCTGCTGGCAGAGGGAGCCTCAGCAGAGGATGGTCATCAAGGACCTGCACAGTCGCCTGCTGACCCTGGTCAAGAACCCCCCCGTCTACTTGGACATCCTGGGTTAGTGGGGGCGGGGTCAATGTTTACCGCTAGCAAAGCGTTTAAGGAAGACGAAAGGCAAGGAAACTGACCGACGGTCCCGCAGGCTGCGAGTGGAACTCCGCCTCCCTCAGGACGAGAGACTCTCACCCGGCAGACGACTTTTTGATATGACGCCGATTCCAAACGTCTACAGGACAATTTTTCAACTTGCACGCATTTTCTTTGCTGCTTTTCCCTCGAGAGTTCATGTCTTCTTCCGCCGCGTTTCCTCCGAGGAGCTTCAAACAATACACACCACTTCAGTTGCGAGACGCCAAACTCAAAACATGACGTCATAAAAATTGCGCGTGTCGGAGCTCGTCCACGACGCGAGGAAAATCAAGCCCGAGCTAGATGAGACCGCCACTTTGGGGGTGGTTAGGCTTCGCTACACATCTGAATTTTTTTCCAATGTGTAAACAAACTGAGGCACTTCAATACAATTCAATAATTTTGTTTCGATATTTTACAACAGGCTGAGCAATTGACGTAATAAATCCAGTTAAAAACAATCCTCATACAAACAAAGTGACAAAACAAATACAAATCTATGTACATTATGTAAATAAAACAATGGACTTGTTTGTCTAAAGCAACTTAAATTCCTCCAGTAAAGATAATCATTTAAGGGCTTTTCTATTTTTAACCATTTTCCCGGATTGTATTAATAAATTGGAATCTCCGAGCCAATGTGAGAATTTGGGTTTTGCTTTCAGAAATCCGACTTTTATGTACGAAAAAAATGTAGCTTGCAACATAA